>NC_142844.1:13335833-13638863 GCF_061612785.1 Hesperophylax consimilis
ATTTGGAATAACGTTTTTTTGGTGTTTTGGAATTCCTATCTGTATCGCCGCTCTTATTATTACAGTTAACACCGACCAAAAGCCAATCGCTTCAATGTTCTCTTTCCAAAATTGTTTGAATTGGGAATAACTTTTTTTTTTGCTTTTTTTCTAATGAATAAAAATATTATAATACTAGCGCAGAACCGCTTACTTATACTTAATGCCGATCGGGTCTCGCTACAACCGTAACTTCGGCTTTATAATACTTTTTAAATCTACAATCTACCAGTAACATGTGTTATCAATATATTAAGCTTTCACTTAGGGTTGGGCTGAGTTCTAGTGGATGAGGTTGTAGGAGTAGGTGGGGGGTTGGAAAGATAGGGGTCTTTGTCAATAAGGAACAACCTAAGTATTGGGATTTTATTTAGGTTGATTTGATTGTTACTGACTTTGCCATTAAAGTGTATGGCTTTATTGGAAAGTCGTTTGTTTGATGATAATAACAAAACCCTGATCTTTTTTCCATAGTACCTACCCACTTACCTGCGAAAAACTTTATTTTTTTTACTGCAACACCAAATGATATAGTGTCTCTGCCAGCTGAGAAGTTCCATTAGAATGATTGTCCCGCATTTACTAGAGTATTATGTATTATCATTGCACGGCACCGTTAAGTACTTAAATAGTGACTGAGCGGTGCTCGTTGCCACCATTGTTTTCCGTGGCACATCGCTCGCGTGAATCGAAGAGGCAAAATACGAGAGGAAAGTAAGTACCAAGAGACGACTGCTCCGAACTGCATTGCACTGCAGACAGCAATGGAAGTCTTCCGACTTGCAACATAGAAGTTCAGACTGCTTGTGAATAAAACATTAAAATCTAACGCTGGATAAATATTAACCCTACCGGCTAATTTTTTCGTTTTTGGGAACCGTCACGGTTACTGTCACCGTAATAAATGTGATCTAACTGGTGTTAGAAAGAGAAAACACAAAGCTTTATATTCAATTGTAAAAGTTAATTACAGAAGAATTTAAATGTGCGCCTTTATGAAACCAAAGGTTCCGAACGATATTTGAAAAAAATAAATTATGAAGCCGACTTTTTTACAAACAATTTTTATATGAAACGTCAAAAAAGTGAGTGAACAGTAACGTTTTTAATACATTTGTCTAATAACATGCATGTGTTTTTATATATGTTTCGTTATCAGTAATTTAAGTTACAAAACACGTGAGGTGAGCTATTTTAATTTTTTTAAGTTGGCATTCAAAATTTGAATGCATGGAAAATTTTATAATTATAAAATTTAATTTAAAATTAAACAATAACATTGTAAACATCACTTATAGGTAAATACTTAATGCCGACCGGGTTTCGCTACAACCGTACATCACTTATAGGTAAATACTTTATGCCGACCGGGTTTCGCTACAACCGTAGCTTCATCAGGGCAGTATAATACCGTATTATACTGCCCTGATGAAGCTACAGTTGTAGCGAAACCCGGTCGGCATTAAGTATTTACCTATAAGTGATGTTTACAAAGTTATTGTTTAATTTTAAATTATAATGTCACATCACAAAGTAACCGCTTCATATGAAGAAATATAAAATTTAATTTTAAAACATTTTTTAGTTTTCATATACGTTCAGAAATATTCAAATTTAATTGAATTTTATTGCGAAACGGAAATACTCCGACCTTCTGTCAAAATATGACCGAGGGTCTGATAATTTAATATTTTATTTGCAATAGATTATGCTTATTCTTATTTTCCCTTTTCCTGCTTTGGTCTGGGACAAATCGCAACAAAGGTGCCCCCAGGTGTTTCTATCCCGAATTACTTCAGCAACCTCAGTCTGTATGTTTTGCAGTGATATATAATAAACACGGCGTCACAAAAATCGCACCTACTGCAATTTTATGACATAATAAAGAATTCTTCTCTTTCGGATGTGCATCGTCGTCGCTCTGATCCACTTCTCTGGATGAAGCCACTAGTCTCTTGAAACCGTTGGAAAACCCGTCGAACGGCAAAAGGGCTCAAGTTCACACGCTGTCGCATCTCTAATCGCAGTAGTGCCACCACTTTACAGTATTATCAGCAGTGATGTCCATTTTAAGGTGTTGTTTTCTAGTTATTAATCACGTGTGTCCTCTTCAACGCTTGTGTGAATGACTAGTGAATGGATAGAGAATGAATAGTGAATGAATAGTGAATGAATAGTGAATGAATAGTGAATGAATAGTGAATGAATAGTGAATGAATTGTGAATGAATAGTGAATGACTTACATTTGATTTAAACTGCTCCTTTTATCACGGCGAAAAATGAGTACCTACTGCTGATTTATTAATTATAAACTATCAGTACTTTCATAATATATCGAAACACGTGTTCACACAGCTGCGCTTATTCCGTTATTATGTAATGACGAAGTGAGAAAATATTACTATTTTCATGAACACGTGTTTTACTGATATTTTATTAGGAAATCTCGACAGGCATACGAATAATTTGAAGAGATTTCCAATAAATTAGCAAAATATTATATCAGTAAGTTTTCTCAGTGATATAGCCCAGAAAGATGACACACGTTGTGGCACCTGTAAAGAGTATATATGTGCAACATTTTTTAACGTTAATTAACGTTTTTAATGTACTTTCAATTGATATCCGTATTTTTTGGGTTAGATGTATTGGCTCGGGGAACTTACGCTTGAAACTTATTTTCGAAGATGTGCGATTTTTGTGATGCCGAGTGTACACTTGTGATTTATTTTGTCTCTCTTGATTTATAAAACTTTCAGCGCTCCGATGGGCAGGAAACGTAGAAATGGAGAGAGATTTTCTTTTAAAGCTTTTCTATAATAGTAATAACCCGATGATTCTTTATACCTAATACTTCTATTGAGTTTAATAAAAAATGCGTTTCCGAAACATTTGATTCTCGACTTTATTGTTTCGATACGGATGACGTCGATTTGGAAATTTATAAAATGACGAAGATATGTTATATTATTTATTTAATAATTACACCTTTAAAATACGATGTAAATGTTTGGATGTGTGAAAACATTGGCGATTTTTGCAGGTCAACTATTATTTATTATTATTTTTTCCGTCTAAAAATGTTGACAGCTTATAATTAATTATATTGAACGGAATATAGCCATTATAGTGAATACTAAATCCGGTTAATTATACTTCAGTGACTTTTAAAAACAACTCGTGAGCGAATTGTGATAAAGCTCACTGCAAATGTATAAATCCTGTCGACGAACTGCAGAAGTCCTCCCTGGTACAAAACGGAATAGTAGTGGATGAATGGGGGAGGGAAAATGTTTGTTTCCATTGCGGAGTGCTGCACTTTTTCCGTCACGGTCCATTGTCCTTACTCTGCTGCCGATAGGAAACGGTTAGAGTTAGAGCTTTAAAATGAGACAAACTACCACCACGCGCACACTTCCCGGTACTGTGACGCTTGGAGCACTGAGTGCGGAATTCAGAGCTTCGAGCTCGGGGCTTGAGAAGCCTTTTTGTGTGCTGTGCATTGTAAAGTACAATAGCGTGTAGTATTTTCAATGCAAATAACTAGGTTTCAGTAGGTATTAATAATAATTATAAAGTGACATTACATAAAGCCTTGTTTATTTTAAGTAAAATAGTTATTGTACTTTATATTGTATTCAGCTAATTATTTGTGGTTGTTCATTATAAATATTTAAATAAATTACTTAGTAAAACACTTCTTTTTTTTAGAGTGTTTTACGAAACAGGTTGAGTGGTGTAATCAAGTAAAATATCTATTTATTTTTATGTTATTTTTTTTTTAGTTTTTAGTTGGTCGTTTATTGTGCAGCTTTGTAAAGCGGCATTAAATACAATTATTATTTTCAGTATGTACAAAGCGCATTTTAGTCATATTTATCCCCGGGTGCCCTTAATTCTGAATCTACACCCAATCAGGGGTACACGTAGATAATAAGGGGCACTCTTATGTGTTGAAATTATTTCCCAATGTTTTATAAACAACTTTCATCGTGTTATTGATATTGATCAAACCAATTCGTAGGCTTGATATTTATGTAAACATAGAAATTAAAAATATGTGAAAGGTAAATATAATTAAGGAATTTGAATTTGTGTACCTAATATTGTTATGTAAATTGGTAATTTATAACATTTTAAAATAAGAAATGCTTCTTCTAATATTTAGAAATTACAGAAAAATGTTTAATTTATATTGGGCATTACACATGTAGATAATAATAAAAAATACTGAGAAGAAAACCGAATCAAAATAATTCACGGAAGCTTAATAATTAGTATGGTTGGCATAACGTTGTTTAATTCAATAGGATTTTGTAAATAATTTCGCTTTCGGGAAAATTATTTCCACGTATTTCTATTTAGGTATTGCCATGAGTTTCGAAAATAGTTCTGTATTATTATTATAGACTCACCAAAATATTGTGATTCATGACTTTCGTGAAATTTTGAGAATTTGATACGAATGTTGTTGCAATGTTATAATTGAGCTGTGCATACATTTATGGAAATCCTTTTCTTTACACTGAAATGTTCAGGACTGCAGGCTACATTGAGGCACGCTCTTCCTCGTCCATGAAACGTAAGCATAGAATGTAATATTATTAGCGACTCGTGTTTTCGTTAATATTCACTGTATGAAATGGTTATAGCTTTTAAGTGAAGTAAACTACGAAACTAATATTCTACTTTCCGCTGCGCTGTGCGAAGCGACGGATGCTCCGTGCATTAAAACTGCACACATTGCATCTATGCAGTTGCATAATATTATGTTATCTCTTCGGTTGTAACTTGCTCGGTACAATTGTACGTAAACTGGTGCTCGCTTAGGAATCCCGCACACAAATGCGGTATAATTAGAGAGATTTGTTTAGGGTTAATTTGTGATGTTTAATTTATAACTTACTATCTAAGCCTTTGTGCTATTTACTCGAGAGGATGTAATACCACACGCGTTTTTCGTTTCATACATTCGTTGGTTCATCCACATTCATTCATGTTATCATGACCAGTGGCGGCCGTTTGTCAAAATATGCAGGGGTTCACCAGAGTACAATATTTAGTCAGATAAATTTAATATTAGGTTCATACCTATTAATAAAGAACCTCTATTCTCCGCTCCTTTTGTTTAGCGAAAACATCTATGTCTATTGTTGATATATGGCAACTAATGTATGATTACACCATTGCTCAAAATTGGCTAAATTTTGTACCTTTTTCAGAAAAACTTCAATTCTCCCTTTAAAATTCTAAACCCTAAAATGTTACATCTGACAACCCAATGCTTACCTCGATACAGGACTAAACTAGTGACGTTAATTTTTATGAGAAAAAACGTGATTTATGTATAGTGAGATGCAAAAAAATAAATAAATAAATGCTATTCGATTGTAAGCTCTAAAGTAACTTTCTTTTGACACGACGTTACATTCTAATACGCGTGTGTTTTTATGTACAAGTCACCTGTGACAGGTAAAACTATGTTTTTTTAAACACCGCCATCTGTTAGACGTAAAAGCAACACGCGCTATTGTTTCTTTATCTGCACAGATAGACTGAGCCACAGTAACGCGTGGCGGGGTACAGTGCCATCTCCTCTCCTTTCTTACTCCTCTGTTATCCACGCTTGTAGGTTGAACATTGAACGAAACGAACTGCTACGAACATAGGCACAGTCGCAATGCAAGTGAAAAGACCTACTTACCATCCGATTTGCAGAACAACTTGTAGAACAGCATGTTGATGCTCCAACCGAATTATTATTCCGACGGCCCGGCAAAGGTGATAATAACTCGGCTGGCAGTTTTGCCTATGCACGATCCAATTTGCGGAACCATAGCATGCTGTCTTGCAAGGTGTTCTGCATATGGGATGGTGAGTAGGGGCTTGTACGCACGCTTAGTATGTATCTAACGTATGAGATATTTGTGAGATGTTATAACCGAACCGAGTTTCGTATTGTGATTAGCCATTTCGGAAATTTTGTTGGTTATTCGGCGCTCGGAAGCACTTATTAACTGTCCGCTTCTGCTCATGACACGATCCTACTCATTTCAACATATTTGATCTGCTATATCTTCCAGGGCCGTGCCCGACTTCTCTGTTCATGAACTAACCTTTACCTTTATCAGAATCTTAAAATTTTCTCAGTAAGATCAATTCTGTGGTATAAAATTATATTTCAGTATATGAATAGCCCTATATACATAAATAGACTGGACCACACTTACAATACTCGTTTTACGATAAATGAAGGACTAATTGTACCTAAGCATTTAAACAAATATGGACAAAGAACACTGGACTACATTATACCTAGTTGCTTAAATATGTTACCTGCTGAAATAAAAATATGTACAAATGTAAAAACAAATATTATGTAGAAAAATTGGCTCGCTGAAAGAAATAGTTTGTATTAGAGTCTAATACAAACTATAGGTAGATACTATCACTGTTGTGTATATGTTTTTATATTTTTAAAACAAATTGTTATTTTTTATTGTTATCACTGTAATTAAATATGTTTACTCCATGCAATTGCACGTTTTTTATTTATTTATTTTTTTTTAAAGAAAGCAAGACAAAAATATATATTACAGTAAATAATAAAATAAAATACAGAAAAAACAGAAAAGTTCCAATAAACTACTTTTCAGTAGTTTGTCGATGGCAACTTTTCACATCAAAAATATCAAAAAAAAGAAAAAAACTTATTTTACTTAATCACAATTAAGTAAAATAAGTTTTTATCTTTTTTTTGATATTTTTGATGTGAAAAGTTGCCATCGACAAACTACTGAAAAGTAGTTTATTGGAACTTTTCTGTTTTTTTTGTATTTTATTTTATTATTTACTGTAATATATATTTTTATTTTGAAGGTTATTCTAAGAGTCCCGTTAAGAACGAGTATCGATTTTATTTTTAAGACACTAAATGTTCATAACCTAAAAAAATTATATTAAAAAATATCCTGCTTCATCAATTTAAAAATACCCATATGTATGAATAACTAATAAGCACTAGAGCCTTGAGACAGTCACACGTAAAATCTTTTAACATCCCAGTTTGTCAAACCTCCTATGGAATTTTTTTTTTAAATACTATGCTATTAAGCTATTCAATTCTCTACCTACTGCCATTAGAAACACACAAACCAAAACTTCTTTTAAAATTAAAATCACTGATTACCTCCAATAAAAATATACATTAGAAGTATTTAATAAAGTATTAAAAAAATTGTACCTACTGTGTATATACATATATGTATACTATGCATTTTGGTCAAACTGAAATTTAATTAATTTAAATTTCTTCTTCATCGTCTTCATCTAATACATTCATTCTTGAATTCTATAGTTAGAAAATAACATATTATACTGATTTTATTTAATCTGGCATTTTCATAATATTGTGTAAACAAAAACCTAGTTAACAACCACTTTGTAAATTGCCATCTCAACACAGGCGTTCCACACATAGTACCTACCTAAGATGGGTAATATTTCATTATTGTAATTAAATGTAATATTCAAATATAAGTGAAATAAAAAAAAAATACTTGTATATAATCCCTGGTGACCGGATAAATCATCAAAATGATAATTCATCACATCTTTAAAAAGTTACATAAAGTCATGGAAAGTGATGAAACAAAAACTTTATTCATTGGGTTAAGTAGGTTAGGTTAGGTTAGGTTAGGTTAGGTTAGGTTAGGTTAGGTTAGGTTAGGTTAGGTTAGGTTAGGTTAGGTTAGGTTAGGTTAGGTTAGGTTAGGTTAGGTTAGGTTAGGTTAGGTTAGGTTAGGTTAGGTTAGGTTAGGTTAGGTTAGGTTAGGTTAGGTTAGGTTAGGTTAAAATTTGTTTTTGATCGTTTTTAATGACTTTATATCACTTTTTGAAAGTGTGTTGAATAGTCACTGTGTTGAGTTATCATGGAACTCTTGGAAGCGGAAATTTTCCCGACATCCGATCGAGCTGAAACAGCTCGGCACATAAACTCGTTGTCGATTAAATGCATTCTATCATCTTAGGCTTCAATCAGGTACTCATACGCAGATATATAGGCATATCTCTGAAATCGGATGTCATTGCAGCAGTTAATAAATTTTAATTTCAATCTGGAAACATTTCGAATCGATCAAAGATTTATGAATTATATTCGACAACAAACTAACGTACAACCAACACATTGAATACATTGTAAGTTAATCAAATAAATAACTTGGTTTTATTGTAAGATCAACTGAACTGTTCAAGAATTCTAATAGCCTTATAATTGTATTCAATTCGTCAATCCGCAGTGTTCTTGAGTATGGGTCAACAGTCTGGAATCCAAATTATATCACACAGGTACCTAGACTTGAATCAGTCCAAAGAAAATTTATACGGATTTTGTCTTATCGATCAGGTGTCTACCATCTACTAGAACTAGACGGTTACGAACAAAGACTTACATATTTCAAATTAGACAGTCTAGTCAAAAGACGAAACATAAATGACCTCTTAATGCTTTACAAAATTGTGAATAATCAAGTAGATAGTAACATAGTCCATCTAATCAAGTTAAACGCCAGGCCCAAATTCACTAGAAACCTTAACATTTTTTGGACCGAAATTTTCACCAATAACACTGCTAAAACACATGCTTGCATCGATATTTTCGTAAATAATATAACTTGTTTCTCCACGAGATATCTCCACGATTTCTGTACCTAAATAAATAAAAAAAATATTAAAACAATTATTGTTTGTTGATTTTTGATGGTTTGATATTTTCTATTATATACCTAATTTAAACATATTTTTAAAATTATTATGTCTTGTAATTATTGTAATTTCCGACTTTGTATAAAAAAATACTGATATTGTTTTGTTTCCTTCAGTGAATGTGCACATGTGATTGCTGCAGACACATTAGTCTAGGGACATTTATATTTGTATGTAAATTTATTTTATACTAACCACAAGAATGTACTTTAAATGTCCCGTTTGTGTCTCAAACAAAATAAAATATACGAAATTAATATCGGTCCTACCAGAGTTTCCGACTGCAGTTCTTGGGTAGGAAGGTTCAATCCTTAATCAAACCAAAAATAAAATGTTTTGAAAGATGTTTTAAAATATATGCATGTATTAAATAATAAATATATTATAAAATAAATATATTATATTAAACATCTTTGTTTTTTTACGGGTTGATTTAATATTAATTGCGCCTTATTTTCGGACCTCCCTTTCGATTAGTTTATACATGGTTTAACACACATACGCTCTCATTTCGTTATCTGTTGCATTCAGCCTACTTTCATACTTCCTCTAACAATTTCATGCCTCACCGCAACACATGTTCTGTTAGTGTCCTTATCAGCCTTTCCGTCTCTCGCGAACACACTTCCTAAGCACACAAACTTACCCACTTGCTCCAACAATTCAAAATTATATTACACATTATTTTGGCCGCAGTTACCTTCATAATTGAATCGTTTTATACACAACCTCGTTTTTCCTGGACAAGTATTGTTAGAAATAATCACCATGCAATACAATACAATACATGCAATAAAATATTAAATTAACTTTTTCTACCAAAGTAAACATTAATGACGAATCTAAAACTACCGCTATTTTAGATCAGAATAACGATTAATACTTTTTGAATTACTGAATATTTATAGACTGCCCCCAAATGTTGAGTGCTATAAATATTCGCGTCTCTGTTAAATCTGTCTCGAATCCACCACATTTTCCAATGTGATAACCATTCATATAATTCGTATAGCTTTGCGACATACTCAAAACCTCTCTGTCCTGCGTCAAAGAAGAAATAATTGCTTCCGAATATACCTATGTATCTGATATATATTATATATATTTAATTCTAATATTACTAAACATATGATTTTGTAATATTAATTAACTGATGTACATAGCTGCTTCTTTTTTACCTCATTATCGTTCGACATTGTTTACCAAAATAAAAAGAATAATAAAAAGACAAAAAAAAACGATCACCGTTATCTTAAGCTGTGTAGACATTTAGACAAGCCAAGACATTAATTTATAATTTTAACCTCTTTTAACATTTCAAGTTAATTGTTTATGATAAAAATAAAAATCTGTTTCTACTAGCACTGCTTTCGTTTCTTCTTAACTAATTTCATTTCCTTACTTCATCCTTTTCCCATTTAATTAGAACACTCACCCTGTATTTTTATCCCACTGTAAAAGGGTCGCTAGGTAATAGGGTATTTTAGCTGTTCTCGAAAAACTTGCGACGATGAAGGTATTTTTAGGTTGTCGAATAAATTTTCTCTAACGTGGCATTTTCTATTTGTCGCCAAAACGATATTATTATTATTTGAGAATTCGGCAGCGTCGACTTCACGCCCGGCGACGTTGATGCTAGCCATCTCACCAATCAGTGGCGTTTTCTATTTATTTATTTTATTTATTTATTTATTTATTTATTTATTTTTACATTTATTACATACAAGATATACAAATATAAAAGGAAGCTTTGACTGTCCAACTAGGAAGTTTCCCGTTTTAGGACAGTCAAATTGGCAGGTTGAGTGTACATAATTCCAGGTAGGTACATGTAAAATACAAAAATAAAATTAAAATATAACATATAAATGTAAGAAAGAAAATATTTTTTTTAGGAAAATACAATTTAGCAGTAATAAACAATAAAATCCAGATAGGTACATGTAAAATATAAAATAAAATTATAATATATCAATGTAAGAAAGAAAAATAAAAAAAATATTTTTTAGGTAAATACAAAATATAAAATCGAAGAAATCAACTCAGACTACGTTTTTTAATAATTTTTCGGAATCTGTCCTATGTCATAATGACTTTGTAGCCAGTTGGAACCATTTCGGAATATGCGGTCTTAGATAGTTTTTAAGAACAACAATCTTGAATGAAAATATTAAAATTAAACATTTTTAGTACACTGATCAGAATTAGAAAAAATAAACTTTAAACCCCCATTAGTTCAATTTTATGCAATTTCCATTATTTATTTTATTTTTTCATTTATTTATTTATACGCCCATTGGGCTTTTACATACATAGTTAATAAAAAAATAATATTCTGAAGATTGCAAATTCACAAAAGTAATAGTAAAAATACATATAACCACATCCATTTGACATATTATAACAGCAAGTAAATAGTACAAAAATAAGAATATTCCTACTCCTAAGTTATACAGACTTAAATTAGTTAATACGAAATGTAAAGTTTATATGTAAATGCTAGGTAGTGGCAGCAGTAACATGATACAATACGACACATAGTGTATGAGGCCTTTGAGTTAGAAAGCTAACGAAATAATTATTGGCAGTATTGTTAACAAATATACTGCGTTTGACTGGTTGTAGTGGCCTGCTAAATCGAGGGCAATCGGTTATTATTATGTTTGCGTATTGTATTATAAAGTGGTAATTGAAGATTATTGCTGTAATTATCTTCTCCTTTGACGTAAGAACATATTTACAGCTCCATGCCTTGGAAGATTATCTTGACTTTTGACGTAAGAACATATACACAGCTCCATGCCTCATAACATTATCTTCTTCTATGACTTACGAACCTATTTACGGTTCCATGCTTCAGAAGATTATCTTGACCTTTGACGTAAGAACTTATATACAGCTCCATGCCTCATGACATTATCATCTCCTTTGATGTAAGAACCCATGTACAGCTCCATGCCTCATGACATTATCTTCTCATTTGACTTAAAAACCTATTTACGGCTCCATGCCTCGGTAGATTATCTTGACCTTTGACGTAAGAACCTATGTACAGCTCCATGTCTCGTAACATTGTTTTCTCATTCGACGTAAAAAGTAATAACAGATTTCCGTGCCTCATATTATCAACACTTTAATTGAGCACACTAATTGGATAAACCTACTTCGCGTGAATGTAAAGCATTTTGATTCCATAAAAATATGTTTACTGCTTTGGGTAAAATCTAAGAAAATGCTTGAAAATTGATATCCTGTAGCAGACATTATTAAAATATTCTGGTAAATTCTTGAAATATAATTTACCAAATATTTACTCCATCGAATTATTGGAAGTTATACCTATTAAGAAGGGGTGTTTTTCTGGTTGGGTTTTTCGTACAACTTGGCGATTCTTTTTGTATGAAGCAATATTCGTTGAAATTATTTATAATGGAACTCTCTCAATAAATAAAGTTGTTTATTTTCGACAGTCGTTGTCTATTGACAGGCGCCTACGCGTGAAGCCATCTTCAATAAATTCTTTTCCAAACAGAAGGGTGCATATTTGAATGAACGAGGATTTTTTCCAGGAGCCGATGCATAGATATTGGATTTTTTATCTCCCAGAATTCAATAAGATTCCTCCGTTTTTTACACGTATTCCTCGGAAGGTACGATATTACGTTATCCTGCATTCTAACATTTCTCTCCCTTCATCTTTATTCTTCGAGTTTCCCAGGAAGTTCATCTAGAAGCTCTTCAAAATTATTCCTATTGATTTTTTTGGTTCCATGATAACTCAATATAATTACATTTTTACACACATTTAAAGAGTGATATAAAGTCATTGAAACGATGAAAAAAACTAACCTTTTTAATTTAGTTTTTGTTTCATCACTTTTCGTGACTTTAAATCACTTTTTAAAGATGTGTTGAATGGTCGTTTGGGTGCTTGGTTCCATCTTATATTGCTCGTTTTTGATCCTCACTTTCGTTTTCGTTCTGATTTCGCTTTAAAATGATAAAACTTATCTGTAACTGTTTTTCTAAATTTCAATTCTACTACATTTTGTTGTAGGTATGCATGAAGTTCTAGCGTTATTCTTAGGGTGATTGATCTGTTTAATAACTTAAAAAGAGTGATTTTTTTTCATGTTCACCATCGATCATGTGGTTGAGTGGTTATGATCCTCGGTAACGAATCCGGAAGTCTCGGGTTCAAATCATGGCGTGCGCAAGTAAATTTTATTTGTTTAATTTGCTTTATTTCGTAATTTCTTAATTAAAAATATAATCTAGTATATTTTCGGCACGTTAGAGAGTGGTAGATACTTTCAGTATCGCCCTGGTGAAAGACCACCATTCAGAATCGAATTGCCTCAAATGGCTTTAGCCGTTTTTGGGGACGAGATTCAAATAGCCAGGTACTTCCCCACCTTCCTCTTGCCCATCTCCTTATCACCCAAACTACCTTCAGTCTCACTATATACCCCGATCGGGGATGCCATAGTCTCGCTGGTTCCAGACGGTTGGGAACAGTTGGGAATCTCGTACGGTACTTAGATTAAAAAAATAACAAAAAACGAGCAACTCACATAATGTAACACACACGTGATTTTAATTTTGAAGTTGGACACATCTTTGCCTGAACTCTGATCGAGCAAATTGTTTGCAATTATTCGTAAGCGTATATAAACTTATATAATAATAATATTATGTCCGACTAAAAAATGCTTTGAACTGTTTTTTTGGATTTCCAGTTTTTTGTCAAAACTACACAAGAGTCCCAACTGCTCCCAACCTCCTGGAGCCATTGAGACTTTTACATACCCGATTATTGGGGTATGTGCTTAAGGTAGTGGGGAAGGGAAGGATATGAGAAGAAGAAAGTTGGGAAGTACGTAGCTATTCAGATCTCGTCATCATACACGGCTAAAATCATTTCAATTCTGTATGGTAGCCTTTCACCTGGGCGATACTGAGAGTAAATTCCACTCTGAAACGTGCCACAAATACACTGTTTAAGATTTTTAAATGAATAATTTTGAACAAAATTTTTAATTTTTTTAATTTTAATTTGTATTTTGTTAAAATAAAGTATATACGGGATAATTCTTATTATACATGATATTCATTGAACATTTCAATTACCCAGTTAGTAGAAAAATCTCGGGTCTATTCTATTTACTAATTAAATACATAATATTTATAAAGAGTTTAGGTGGTCATAAATAGTAGGCATCGTTATTACAACAAAAATACAGTGTCTAAGTATTAAAAGGACAAAAGTAAAACAAAATTACAATACATAAATAAATTACAACGGTGTATATCTGAAAATCATCGATCGTTGTGTAGGTTTTCTGTACAAAAAAGTAATGGCAGTTTGAATTTTAAATAGTTTTTTTCACTTTTTATTATATCAGGTAAATCGTTGAATAGTTTAGGGTCTAACGGCCGTTGTTCCCAACTTTTAGATCGATCAATCTGAGGCTCCAATCAGCCAAGCCATTTATTCATTAACCCTCGATTTGCCTCTTTCCAAACATCTTTATCGCTGATAATATTAAGTGGCCCCGCCCACTTTCATAGACAATAAAATGACATCAAAATAAAAACTTTCAATCTAAATTAATATTGATGAGTTAATATTTTACTTATTATTAATACAGATAATTTGTTTTGAGTACCGTGATACATAAACCGATTTTTTTAAATTTTTTAACAAACGCATGTAAATATATTAAAAATAAAGCATTAGCTTGACTTTCATTCACTCCGCAATATCTATTATAAATATTATCATTAATATCTTCATCTTCACTGTCATATTAATTTAATGCTAAAAATAATAATAAAATTGTCAATAAGCAATACGAAAAACAATGCGTGAACCAAGTGACGTTCGACATTTCGCTGTCACTTTTCACTCTGTTGACACTTTTTATAACTAACTCTTTTACTGAGCTGGATGTTAATCCAGCTGTTTGGTTCCTTTAGCTTGATATGAGAGTTGCATTGGGAAGAGTGTAATTGTGCATTTGAGGAATGCTGAGCCAAAATTTCGGTTCAACAGTTGATCAGTAGGATTGGGAACAACGGCCGTAGGTATTGATATTGGTGTTGTGCAGCTGTCATGTTGCATCTAGATACATATATATATTCCCAGATATTCTAGGTCTTAAGCTTCTCGTTGAGGACAGTTCAGATTCTTTAAAAACTTTTAAAATAGCACATCTTTCAAATAATTTTAAAACCGGTAGGACCTTAAATTTATCGAACAGTTCAATTAAATTTAAAAATAATTTTAATTAAATTAATAGTTCAATTAATTCAATTAAATTTTCCTGTGCAACTCATGATTTTAACCCGCGACCTCCGGATTCGTGATTTTCTCCCGCGACCACTGAGGCCGTCTTTGAATTTTTTTTTCCTGATAATTCGACACATTTAGTTATTTAAATTCTGATGAAAAACTAAGGTTTCATTCTGAGTTTAAAAAGAAGCACTTTGATTATTTAAAATATGGTAATTCGAGGTAGGCGATTGACGCGACAAATTTCAATTACAAATTTGTCACGATCATCCCAATAAGTATGTACTAAGTCAACCCACTCCACAATTTCAGGGTTTCGGAATATATTTCGCTCCTAAATATTTCCTACGTCCTAGCTTCAACCCCATTCTCTATTGTATTTCACTTGTAGTTCTAACAAATCTCCCTGACAGTTCATCTCTGAACTCGGAATTCCGCCAATTTATCCATGTCTCTCAAACCCCTATACATTCCAATGATTCTGCGTATGGATGCAGGTATGTTCTATTGTAATGAAATTATCAATTCAATACCAAATTCCTCTTCAGATATCCAACTACAATTAAATAATGATACTATCTTTGAGTTTAACATGAGACGGGTTGGTAATTCAGGAGAAATAATTACGAATGCGTCGTATCACAGAACTGAACATTATTTTAATCAGTAAAGGGTCTGTAACTGTAGTCAGCTAGTGGCGCGCCTTCTCTTAAATATTTAATGAGTTTATATCACTTTTCAAAAGTTTGTTCTATTGTCACTGTCCTGAGTTGTCTTGGAATCGTAAATACCATTGAAAATTAATAAATAAGTGATTATAAGTTTCAAGTATGCGTAATAAATGGCTATTGACTGTGTAAAGAGTATTTTGAAATACCTACCCACAAACCGCCTTTAACCAGGTATTGGCGGTACAAAGTCTGTATGCTGTTTTGTATGGTTAATCTTACAAAAATGACCTGTGAAAATAATATTGACAAATGAAGCTGATGATAGGTCCGTTTTCCCTCTCCCCCTTTGAACGATTATTTTATTTTTAATTTATGTAACAATGAAGCTCTCGTCGACACGACCTAATAAAAATCTTATCTAAATACTAATCAAAATTAAAAACCGTTTTTTATGGATAGGCTAGCTGACGTGCACCAAAACCTCCTTGATCATAAGGCCGGGACACTCATTCAAAGCAGCCTCCTAACTTGTATGGGATTTTACAAAAAAATTCGTTATATTTATTTTTTTCAATTTATTATTAATTATTAACTTCTTAAAATGTTTAAGTTAATTTAAATATAAATACATTTTTTGGAGGTTCCCATACAAGTTAGGAGGCTGATTTGATTCAGTGTCCCGGTCTTGTGATCTAAGAGGTTGTGCGTGTACCCGGCGTTGCTAGGGTTCATCTTTAGGAGATAGATATACCATCGCGTATTTTTATGCGGGCTTTTTTACGGTGTACAATTCCGTAGTACATTATTTTTATGTATCTCATAAGGATCCATATTTAGCCATGTAAGCGCCCGAAAATATTTTTTACGACCTGATTTCAAAACATCGACTTCTCTCTCCTTTTTTGTAAATATAATTTTTTTTTATTTTTTATTATTGATACATTTTTTTTACAATATTTTATATTTCAATTTAGTAATGTTGGCCTCACTGGGTTGTTTACCCGTGCTGAGGCCCCCATGTTATAATTTAAGAATTTATACATTTAAAAAAAATAAAAGAAAAGAAAAACAACATTAAAATAAAGATAAATTTAAAATAAAAAATAAAGATTAAAAATTAAAATATAATTATAACACTAAAAGAAAAATATCAAAAGAGAATGTAAATCGGCATTTATAATGATATATGTGTTTGTGTGTGTTGTGTGTTTTATATTTTTTTTTTGTGTTGCGTGTATATGTTTTATTCTTTTATGTTATAGTATTTTGGTAATAATGTCTTTTTGTTCTTTAATCCATTTTTTTATTTTGTGTTTGAATTTATTTTTATTTTCCTCAATTTTTGTTTCAAGTGGAAGACTGTTGAATGCTTTAATAGCGTGGTATTTATGGTGTCTTTGTCCAAAGGTAGTGTTTACCGTCGGAGTTTTTATGTTTTCTTTGTACGCTTGTCTGACCGGTCTATTAGTGATATTTTGTGTTTGTTGGGGTTTGTTTTTTTGGTCGAAAATGTAGTTTAGTAGTGTTTTAACATATAATTGGCGTATATCAAGTACGTCACAGCTTTTAAATATTTGGTCTGTGTCGGTTAGTTTATGTTTTTTGAGTATTACCTTTAATATCGTTTTCTGTGCAATTTCTATTTGAGCGATAGCTGCGTTTGTCGCTCCTCCCCAAGCAATTATTCCATATTCTATTATTGATTGGCATAGTGCATAATATATTGTTTTCAATTGTTTTATTTTATATATGTTTCTTATGTTTAGGAAAATGTGTATTGTTCTGAGGAGTCTATTTGTGATTTGTTTGATGTGATGTGTCCATCTAAGATTATGGTCAATTAGGATTCCTAGATACTTTATTTGTTCTGTTTTTTCTAGAGAGGGGCAATCGCAGATGTTGGTGTTTATGCATTCGTGTATTTTTATGGTGTTTGTATTGTTTTTTGGCTGTCCTGTGTTAGTTATGCTGTACGTTGTGAATTTTGTTTTCGATATGTTTAGTGTGAGTGTATTTGAGTCCAACCATTTTTTCACTTGCGTGATTCCTAGATTCGCTATGTTATAAACCTTATTCCAATCCTTAGATTTAAATAATAAAACTGTGTCGTCTGCGTAACTAATTATTTCTCCATCTATTTCCATGCTGCAAAGTTCATTTATGTAAATTATGAAAAGAACGGGCCCTAGTATGCTTCCTTGTGGAACTCCGTGTGTAATCGGCAGTGGTTTGCTAGTATAGTTATTAATTTTGACTTGTTGTGTTCTGTCGCTCATGTAGCTTTTTAATAGTTGTAGTTCTTTGTCTTTGATACCCATATTTTCTAATTTTTTAAAAAGTGTTTTGTGGGATATTGAATCAAAGGCTTTAGCCAAATCTAAATATATCGCTATGCATTTAAACCCTTGATCTAAGTTGCTATGTATATAATCTATTGTACTTGCTAAAGCTTCTTTTGTGCTTCTTTTTTCTCTAAATCCATATTGTTTGTCCGAGATTAATTTGTTTTCTTCCAGGTATTTTATTATTTGGTTTTTTAATAGTCTTTCGAAAATCTTTGATAGAGAGTTTAACAAAGTAATTGGTCTATAGTTAGTTATTTCCATTTTATCTCCGGATTTATACATAGGGATTACCAGTCCTTTTTTAAGAGTATTAGGAAAGCAGGCATGTGTTATGCTAAGGTTGATTAGGTGTGTTATAGGTTTTAATATTTCATTTTTTATTATTTTAATGCAATCCGTTGTTATCTCATCTAATCCAGGAGCAATCTGGTTTTTTAATGTATTTATTATTTTGTTAATTTCCATTTCCGAACTTGTTTTTAATATAAATCTGTGTTGTGTTGGTTGGGTATCGATGTTTGATCTGTTTGTTTGTGTTAGTGTGTTTGTGCTGTGTTTTTTACGATTCGCTAAAACTTTCCCTATAGTTGCAAAAAAGTTATTTGCGTGGTTTGCCATCATTTCTATATTTGTTTTGGCATCTATTTTTTTCGAGTTAATATTTAGATGTTCGATAGTATTTTTTTGTTTGTATTTTTGTGTGTATGTAACTTCCTTTAATATTTTCCATATTTCCTTTGGGTAATTGTTTGCTTTTTTAAGTTTTTCTTTGTAGTACATCTCCTTAGCTACTCTAATAATTTTCGTGCATATGTTTCTATATCTTTTATAGTAATTAAGTTGTTCCATGTCATACGGTGTTTGTTTAGTTTGTTTGTGAATTTTGTCTCGTTTACGAATACAGTTTAATATTCCTTGTGTTATCCATAGTTTAATTTTTTTTGCTTTGTGTGTAAGTTTTATATGTTTTACTGTAGTGTAATTATTTATTTCTTGCGTTAGCGTATTTGTAAATGTATTCCAGGCTTCCTCGACATTATCTATTTGGTATAATGTATTCCAGTTTATTTTTTGGAGTTTTTCTTTTAAGTTTGAGTAGTCAATTATTTTTTTTGTAAATATTTTATGTTGTTTCGAAGTAGTGTTTTCGGTGTCTATTGCTATCATATTCATGTAGTGATCAGTGATTGTGCTTTCAAGTACTACTGTTTTGGTTTTTAGTTTTGTCTTGATCATTATATGGTCTATGCAGCTTTTAGTGTTTTGTGTGACCCGTGTTGGGACCTTTATTATTGGCTCCAGTCCGTATTGTGCTAGTATTGCTAGGTATTCTATGTTTTGTGGGTGTCCGTTTTGTAGAATGTTTATATTAAGATCTCCTATGATGATGATATTTTTGTATTTGTTGAGATCATTTAATGTATTGTTAAGATCAGTTAAGAAATTTGTGATGTTGTTTTTGGATGGAGATCTGTACATAGCTAGGATACATGTTTCTTTTCTATATGTAATTTGTATGCAGTTGGAGTCGATTATGTTTATTTCTTGAATGGTTGTGTTATTTTTATCACTGACGTATATAACTATACCATCATTTTGGTTTTTGTGTATTTTTGTATGGTGTGTATTATAGTTTTTGATTGTTTTTGGTATGTAGTTGTCATTCAACCAGCATTCTGTCAGTACAATGACATCAAAATTATTTTCAAGCTGTTGGAGGTATATAAAAAATTCATCAAAATTTTTATTGATCGATCTAATGTTTTGGTGTAATATATTGATTCTATGTTTTTCTTTTGTGAATTTGGTCCAGAGGTTAATATCATTTGTACTTTCACAGTAGTGTTGATTGTCCGAATCTATATATTCCATGTAATCTGCCATGTTGGTGTGTATTTGTGTAAGTATGTGATGTGAGGTTGTGTTAGATGTACAGTCGTGTTTATGTCAGTTTATTAGATATATCGTTTAGGTGTTTTATTTCCATAACCTTTGAGTCTTTGGATTTTCTGACGAGAATTTTTCCTGATTTTACCCAAACATATTTGTAGTCTTTTTCTTGGGCTCTTTTTCTGGTGTTCCAGTGCAGATTTTTGTAATATTGGGTTAATGCCGCATTAAGATAAACATATTTGGCTCCTTCTCCGTTGAATTTTTTTATCGGGTCACTGTGTTTGGATGCTAACATGGTTTGTGCTTTTGTGGTATCCTTAAAATTAATTGTTATTTTTGTTTGATCATTTGTTTTGTTTGTTGTGACTTTGTATGTATCCTCTGGGGACATCGTAACGCCTGCGAGTTCAGCGATCCGTGTAACAGCGTGGACTGGGGATATGTTGTCCTGTAATTTTAGGCCGTTTATCTCTATGGAGTTCAGCAGGGCTGCTTGTTCTATATCCGCCAGGTGGATTTCTACCGTAGATAATCTGATTTCTTTATCCGCTAGTTCCTCCTTGATTTTGTTGACGGTGTTTGGAATGTCCATGATTTGTTGAAGTTTTTGTAAAATGTCATCATATTTGTCATTGATGAAGTTCGTGAAGTTTTTTATTTCTTGCAGCTCTGTTTCAATTTTATTGAGCATTACTGTCTTCATTTCCTCGAATTTCGTATTGATGAATTCAAATATTGATTCACTGTCTATATTAATCATAGATTGATGTGTCGCCGACGGTGAGTCCATAGTGCTAGTTTGTGGTGAAGATGTGGTTTTCTTCGCGCTGGAGAATTTACTGCGAGATTTAGACATGTTGTGTTGTCCTTTTTTTTTTTTTTAGGATTGCTCCTGTTGGTGGGCAAAAACAATGGCACTCTCTAGCGCCTAAAGGTAGGCAAAATCAATTACACCGGTTATGTATTTTGAGGGTTGCGCCTGTTGGTAGGCAAACACACTGGCACACTCTCTAGCGCCTATAGGCAGGCAAAACCAGTTACACAGGTTGTGTTTTGGTTTGAATCCGTGATGGTAGCTGATTGTGAAGCTGTTTTTAAAATCCAAGTGAGAGTTTTATATTCTGGGTTGAGTATTATTTATTAATATTTATTATTAATATGTATTAAAAAAAAAGGTTTTTTTTTAAAGTCGTTCGCCGGTCTGGGATTTGAACTTGTATCGACAGAATAGCGCGGTGCTGACGTTTTAGACCACTGAGCTATGAAGCCTTGGGCGAAAGTTGTGGGATACGTTTAAATATACTTGTGTAAAGTTCATTTAGTACTTGTTTATATTTTGTTTATGTTCTTGGGTAAAAACATGTATTTATTGTTGCACTTGTAACGTTTTTAGCACTTTTTTATTTTGTTATTTCACTTTTTATCTTCACCGAAAAACTGTGAATTATTTACTACTGTTCTCTTTGTTTTGTATAGCTTCTTGTCGAAATACAGTCTATATGATTTTAATTTTTAATGAGATTAAACTGTGCAATCTAGTAGGAAGTTTATTGTTTTAATTTCAAAACACTATTTTGATACTTTCGGGTGTTACAGTTCAGGATCTAAGATCACGCGATGATAGTGCGCGAAAAACTACACTGTATTTCATAAACTGAAGTGATCCACTTAACTTTTTACTACACTTTTGATTAGATTAATGTTGGAGCATTTAAATAGTCGTCTGACGTTTATGATTGTTGTTGTTGTTTTGATATGCACGTATTATATATATAAATCTTCCGGAAGACATTCTCTAAATGATGCCTATCAAAATCCGTTGTGTAGTTACGAAGAACTAAGCGCACAAACAGACAGACCCGGATAGCGACTTTATTTTATACTATTTAGATATGCCATATTTATGATTTCTTGTTTTTACACATTTGATTTTTACCATATTTTAATTATATTTCTCTGTTCCAAAATGAAGAAAAATAGTGTAGTGGTTAACTGGGGAAGAATCAATTGTGACCGCAATTCAATTAGAATTGATTCGTCTACGTCAGCAATTTTCCCCGATTATGAAATAATTTATAATTTCTCACGAAAAACTAGTATCTTCATGGCAAATTATCCTACTTTCAGCTAACTACCTAATAAATCAAACTCTTTGATGTACGAGTACCGAACTTTATTTTAGTTATAGTTGACGTAAAATAATTTACATATGTAGAAGGTACCTACCTACCTGACCAGTGAGCGTCAAAAACAATTATTAAGTGGAAAAAGTGTTTAAACCATTTTCGTTTTAATTAATACGGATTATTTGATAATGTTTTATAAAGGATATCAGCAGACAGACCATAAAACTGTAATTAAATTATAAATTTAGATATTATTATAATATCACAATGTGTTCTTATTTTCTCTAGGGCATTACGAATAAACGTGCTCTAAATTGTACGCAACCGATAAACAACCGTTTCCGATGCACAAATGGATGTTTATCAGTTGTCTAAAATTTAAAACACGTTTATTAGTAAGGGCTTAATTGTTTCAATGTGTTTTATTCATTCTAATCTACTTTCATTTGCTGTTTCATGTATTTTTATAAGTATAGTATTATTACTTTTATGTACTGAACGATATTTTACATTTCGTTTCAACAACGTTTTGTTTCGTTACGGCAATGCCTCTAAGTATACATAAACCTATTAAACATTACACTTTTAGTTAGGTATTCATATTTAATTTGATGTGTTAAGCACTAGGTATGTCTAAAAGTGGTCGCGCTTGAAACATTCCCTTTCGTCGGTCGTCAATTATGAACTTGAAGCTGGCAAAAGCTCCTTGTCCGTCTTCGAACGAAAGCGTCTCCTTTAGCGGAATATTTCATTTGAAACCCATTTTCATACTTGCAGCTTTGCAGCGAGTTTTCGTCGTTATTCGAGTGTCGACTGTTAAGTAACGAATCGAGTGTAAACCCTCCAGGATCGTATTCCGAGCGGAGAATCGTTAGCACGGAGGGAATAAATTCTGCACATTTCCCCCTCCATATTGCATCGTTAACTCGCACGTGTTTTCAGTTTAAACTGTCAGATTTCGACGTTTATTGGATGAGCAATATATTTTGAAAAATATTTTTTTCTGAAGTTTTTCGTTCTGTTTCATGGAAATGACATCCAGGCGTATTATCCAAATGTATTGATTTTGGGAGAGCTAACCCTCTAAAACAGGCGTGTACTCTAAGTCTACAACTCATCCTAATGCTCTACACCAGAGGTTCCCAAACATTTTTGCCCCGTAGACCACTTGCCAAATATTTTTTTTCCATAGACCCCCCTGCCTGCCGAATATTGAATTTTTCTAAAACTATTAACGTCCCATTTACTAATAATATCATCAATACCATTTGATAATCATTTACTTTTTTCGCAAAAAGATTCCCTTCCCTTGCCTGCCCTACAACCGGGTGGCGATATAGTTCCTCTGTTTGTGCAGACAGGGGCGCCCTTGTGAGGTATTACATCAAATGAAAATGGAGCAGGATAAGCAACGGGAATTTCTTTCTGTAGCTGGCCCTACAGAACTGCCCCTTAAGTTCTTTGTTAGCGCTTATTCCGATCAGTTCTTCTTGTCATATGATATCCGATTCTTCAACATACCATTTCCATAGTCAAAATGTCTTCAAACTTAGTTTTGAAGTCTGTGAAGTACATCTAAATGTTGAACGTCATTATTACCCTGGAAATTTTTCAAAAACATATGGGGAACTAGGAAAATTCGCGGCTTCCAATGTGCAATGTTTTGGTTCAATATATTAATTCTGACGAGAAAAGGAACGTAGACTCTATTTATATACCTCAATAAACAACTTTACGATATACAGTGGTACCTCGACATACGAGTTTAATTCGTTCCGCAACCTTGCTCGTATCTTGAATTACTAGTATATTGATTTCCCCATACAAAACAATTAGACTACCATTAATCCGTTCCAACCACCAAAATGTCACCCCAGTTATTTTTGTTACGTGGTTTTGAATAATAAAAACGTATTTATAAATGACAAATGTTTATTGTACAAAAACAAAAAAGAGAATGTAAATAAATAAATTAGATATCCTTACTGGTCTTTGCCTTTTTCGCTACATTTTTCTCGCTTTCACCTGTAGGCCGTTTAGAAAAAACATGTCCAAGGAGGTTTGTTTCTTCCTCCCTCTCAGAATGTTCCGGAAATTGTTAGAGTTAGGCAAAGTTAGGCAAGTGTCATTAAAAAGATCAGATGCACGACCTGTTGCAACTTTTTCTGGGTGTTTTCCGTATGCTGCTGTGACTTATAACTCTTGTGTCTCCTCAGTCGTCAGTCAGCCACCGAACTCGTATCTCGAATTTCGCTCGTAACTCAAAGCAAAAAATCACTCGCTCGCCGGCTCGTATCTCGAAAAACTCGTATGTTGGGGCACTCGTATGTCGAGGTACCACTGTATAAACATACAAATATCAAATAAGTAATTTCTCAGTCTATTATTAATATTACGTAAACTGTGTTATTTGTGTTGTCCGCTCGTATGTACCCCCATTTCATATCTCGTGGACCCCCAAATTTTTTTCTCGCTGACATAGACCCCCAGCAAGCCGATGTCGACCCCTGGGGGTCCATATAGACCACTTTGGGAAACTCTGCTCTACACTCTCAGACAGACTTCTCTTCGAGACATTTACATTTTGTAGCGATCCTTTTATCGAGGCCAAGTGTTACTGTCTTCACTCCTGTATCGTGCATTAGTAGTTCCTTAAATTATTATGATTTTTTATTTGGAAATTACTATTTCCTTTCTTATTTTCTTCCCCCACATTCTAAAGCATAAAATGTTCGCTTTTTGAGATCGTAGACACGTTAGCTCATATTGAGCAGGTTTTACCAAATGTAATATTATTTTAGGCAAGTGAACTCTGTTTTGAAAATTGTTTACATTATTTTAATATTTTTTAAAAGAGTTTTATTTTGAAATGATATTGTAGAAAACAAACAACATATTGATTCATTGATTGCCAAATTTTATTTTTGTAAATATATTACTTACCTACCTTTTACTAATGAAAATTATGAATTTCTTCATATTTGTACAAAACTCACGAATTTAATCCTGTTAAACTTCTGCAGACGAGTAGGCTTCAACTTCCTCCCTGTTTAGTTATTAAATTATTATATCCCAGTCCAAAATTATTTTATAGACAGCTGTAAATTTTCCATTGAAATATTTATAGCTGTCTCTATTAATTTATAGTTCAACATTTCGAACAGTTAAATCCACTGAACTATTACCTTTAGGCCACTCCGGTAAGTTTAACCTTTCCTATTTGAGTTCTGCTCCTTCCTAACTCCTTGTCCTTGATAGTTTCCACTCTTCCTGGGCTAATTTATGTTTATTGTTTAAATTTAATATTATTTCGCATTCGGAGAACATTGATCCGTAAAATAACAAAAATAATTCCAGTTTAGTTTATAGCTTTGTCAATTACCCTTGCCCTCGTATTGATAATTTTCACGATATTTATTTTTTAAAATGGTTTGGAATAGAAAATATCACGACAATTTGTAACCAATTTGCCGGAACGCTGTTCGAAATGTCGGCTAAAGAACGAGGAAGCGCAATACGGTTCCTAAAAAATAAATCTCGTTTATACTTTTGGCCGTGAAAATCTCATATCATATCTGGATCATACATGTTGACTACATAATACATAGATTTATATAGATACGGAATCTGGGTTCTGTTATAAAGGCAATGAATAGGCTCCAGGAATTGGATTCTTGAAATAACAATAATTCCTTCCTTCAGGACCATTCATTGATCCTTAAGAAGAAGATCAATTGAACATACACATATTGAAAGTGTGTGTACCAGAATGTCAATACAGAAGTTTGAGCGTGCCAAATAGGAACAGTTTATAAAAATATGGAACGATTGTGACTTAACAAATATTAACAAATTTAGGAAAAAAAAAACATTTTGATTAGAAATTTTTCGAATTTTATTTTTTATCTTTTTATTTTATTTTATTTTTTTATTTTATCTTTTAACTTATTTTTATTGTTTGTTTTTAAGTTTTGCAACAACTTTTCAGTCTTTATGAGCTGCACGTCCCTGAGTTTTAGTTATTGTATTTAAAAACATGTCGGCGACAGAAACTTTAACAGAATCACTAATGCTCTCTCTTCTAACAAATATTCACATTCTATTTTCATTTTTTTGTGAATAATTTTCACTATCAATTTCATTATCCGTAGTTTATTTTATTGTTTTGATTCGTATAATCGTGCGAAAACTGTCCTTCTTTACTTGTTTTTACAATTATTTGCATTTCTTTATAATGTTTATTTTTATTTTATTTTTTGCCTTTTGTAAATATTGTGTAGTTACAAATATTAAATCAATAATTTAAATTAGTGAAACATGAACTTATGCATAATTATTGTTTATATTTTAATGTACGACTGTTTGTTTCCCAATTAAATACATTTGAAATTGTTCTCGTTTTTTATTCATTAAGGGTTGTTGTTTGGACTATATAATTTAGCCCTAAGCCAGGGAATCTGCCGCACATTAAACATTCTAATGGGAAGTTTTCCTCCCTTAATAATTATTGCTTAAATTTTTGGGTCTGTAATGGGGCATGAAACTGATTGACGCTTATAAAGGATTATCTATTTTTAATTGTTTCGTGTGGGCAAGTACGAGTATTTGTTTGGTTTCTATGTAAATATACACATATCTGTGTAATATACATATGTATAGTCTGTGTAATGTACATATGTACAGTCCGTGTAATATACATAACTAACTAACCATCTCACCGTTTCCCCGCAGGGGTAGGCAGAGAGGACGGACCGCCAAACAACTCGGTCTTGGCACACACTCCTTACCTCATTCACATTCATACATCGTCTCATACATACTCTTCTATTATTCTGACTCTTGACATGGCCCGACTCGAGTATCTGATTCACTTGGTCGTGCCATGTCTTCCTCGGGCGTCCCCGACATCTGCTATCATTCACATTTGCATCGTATCGCTATTCGCTCTACATGCCCAAACCCTCTAAGCGTCCCTTTCTTGATCTTACTCATGAAACTTACATCAGCCTTGCACTCTTAATTATAGTATTGTTATTATTATCCCTTAAATTATTATCCCTCTAAATTATAGTATTGTAACCCTATATATATTTATCCATTTGGACAATATTTTAGGACATTTTAAGAATTGTTTGGAACATTTGAGGATTGTGGTGGCATTATATTTTTAGTGTTTTTCAACAAAGCATAATCTGCGTTATATTGACACCAATAAATAGTATTCGGCAAATACGAATAATTCCAATGAAGCACTATCCTCTTTAGTTTGTCATGCATATTAATATTACCTGCATACCCAATTACGAAACCCACTTTTTGAAAATTAAACATACTTAGACACAAATGCCAAATAATATTATATTATTATACAAATAATATTGCGATTAATAGTATTTTTTTACATCATGAGATGTGCCATCTAATATTATTTATATGGAAATCAAGCGCTAGATTTTATAATTTTCCAAATAATATTACGATTAATCGTATTGTCTTTTACATCCTGATGTCTACTTTTTAATGCGACAGCTAATATTATTAATATGGAAATAAAGCGCTACCACATCAATAATCATGACATTCAACGTAGCTTGTTTATTCTAAAATAAGCCTGAACTAATCAAACAGCCAAACAACTGACAGAAAGCTCATGAAGGTTCAACTCTGAACAAATAATGTTGACATGAGGAATATGAACTTCGAGGTAGTATGTAAAAACGTAGTAGGTTCATAGACGTCATTTACATACCAAGTTTTCTTCGCACGCACCTCATAGTCAGAAGTTTTAACACATTTCGGTTTCGTTTCGTGATATGAAGTTGTAAATCTTCAAGGATTATAGGAAATGGTGTATGGTATACTTTAACACCCTCTCCTTTGATATATGATATACTAGATAATAGAAACACTTAACTAAATTTGGACTTACTAATCATAGTTTAAATAAAGTTTATCTTGTTTTACTTCTCTCCTAACCCTTATGATTGTTGAGTTTACTTGTCTTAGATTAAAAAAAAACAGTGAGCCCTTATATTTATAGTAGATACAGACCTTTTCAATAAGCCTAACTTGTTCTGAAAAGGGAATATGTCGGAACCTGCTGTCTGTGTAAGTATTATATATTATTTTATTTTTTTGGAATAACATAATGAGTAAAACCTCAAATTAATATTAATAAATATTTAATTATTGAAAACAATATTAGCAATTCCTAAACAAATATTTGAAACAGAAAAAAGATACGGTCACATCTAGAAATATTGGCTGCCAATCAAAATTTGCGGTTAGAAAAATGAAGGTAATGTCGGCAGTTCTTATTCGAAGTATGATACAGTTAAATATGACCGAAGAAGATAGGGTCCCATTAGCTTAGTTGGTAGAGCGGTGCCCCGGCAAGGCAACGGTCCTGGGTTCGAGTCCTAGACGTGACAGTATATTTTCTGTCTTCAATACTTAAATATTAAATTGTTTTGTAATACTACCCGTAGATTCTCGGCAGAGCTATAAAATAGGCGAGCAAAAAAATTGTTGTTTTATTAATAATGTATCGCTAATATTATTAATTACTGATAAATAACTACAATAATGTACTGTACACTCCTCTTCCGAAAACAAGTTAACGCTTCCATGGAAAAATAGTATTAAAATCTCAAAGAAGTAGAAACCTATTTCATATGTACTTAACTTATTTATTGTTATTAAGTTTAATTTGTAGAACTCCATTTTATTTTTTTATTTTTTATATATACAATAATATTATTATTGGGTTTATAAAAACAGTTTATTTTTAAACAAGTTCTGCTGTGTAATTATTATTACGCGTGACAGCTGTTTCGCCCTCTGAAGGCATTATCAAACTGAAACAGCTGTCACGCGTAATAATAATTACACAGCAGAACTTGTTTAAAAATAAACTGTTTTTATAAACCCAATAATAATATTATTGTATATATAAAAAAAAAAAAAAAAATAAAAAAAAAAAAAAAAAAAAATAAAAAAAAAAAAAAAAACTTAACTTATTCTTTAAATAAAGAATAAACAAATAAAAATGTCATGCCTATTTTTCAGATTCATCTCTTTGAGAGGCATTTTTGGTAGACAAGTTTCCGTGTGATGTTTTCTATAATATATATTTTTTATTTTATGTTTTTATCAACGTTTCTAACCATGACTGTGGAGCCGTTTAGAATATGTTCATAGAACAACTTCATAGAGCATTACTAGTTCCGCACTTGCGACACTCATGCATGAATTAAAAAAAATCTTGTCAGTATATTTTTGTGCCGCAGTTCGAATCGAACTTGCAACCTCGGAAATGAGTTGATTATTACGTTAAGGGAGGCCGCACTTAATCTACTTAAGTTAAGTAGGTACTTAAAAGCAAAACATTTGTCATGTTCGACCCCGCAAAGGCCTCTCTTTTGTATGTATTCTGCGTATAATGTCCCGCCCTCTCATTTAGGTTAGGTTTCACCCCCCGCCCCCACCTTACCGGGAAGTCCCGCGCCGCGGCCAGCAGATGTCCCCTTGTTTTGTTCTGAAAGTTTTTGTTCCCGGTGATAATAACAAAAATACTCTTCCAGTTTTTCCTTTCATTACCGGAAAAAGCGTCCGTTGTTAATTTCCGGTGGAAAGTTTTTACTTGTACCGCAAGGCTCGCCGGGCAGGAAGGACCCTTGACGCTGTGTTCTGGGTATCCGGAAGCAGGGACGGAGCGGATTGGTAACTATTACTGCGACTGTCCGCTGGAGCATAGATTTTAAGTACCAGTCCGGTCCTTGTTCAAACATTGCACTCTTTGTTATACGAATCAGGAACTTTTTTTTATTGTGTCTTTTGCATCAATTACAATTGAATAAGATGAAGTAAACACAAAAATTACTGAATTTTTGTTCTATTCTGATTTTATTTTTTCCGATCTTATGATGTGTAAAAAAATTACTTCATATTAAGAAACTTTTCTTTGCAGTCGGGGGCGTCGTGTCTCCACATAAGGTCATCATCGCAAAACAAGTCATTCGTTGATTAATCTTTTAGCCTCTCGCACATAATTTTTAAAACACAACATAACATTTTAATAGGTCAAATGCTTATTGTCTCTGACTGTACTGTGTCAGTGTAACTTAAAAGACATTATTTAATAGTGACAAATATTATAAAATATATTATCTAGTATATTCCCGTTAACACAAATATGACATTTAGATCAGTTAAAACGGTCTTTTGAATATAAATGTATTTTACGCGAGCCCAAAGCATTTCCCGGACCTACCCAAGACCCTTGGGCTGGGGGCCGGCCTGTAAAGGGAGAGCGCCCAACGCATGAGGTTGGGAGCTCTGTTCTGACCGGGGAATATATTTTATTTAATTAAAATTAGTGTTAAATTACTTTTAATTGCCTGCACGAAGTAGAACGAAGCTTGTTCCTTCCACAATAAAAGTTAAAATTACACGATTTAATATTATTTCTATTACCTACATTTTTTTTCATCGATTGTTTCCCTATGTTTGAGGGACGGTGTATTTTTGAACTGGAAAACCATTTTATTTTTAATAATTGGTTTATATTTGTACGAGTTTATTTATTGTTTAATAATCTTGAGTTACCTCACTTCTTCGTGCGTGCTAATAATTTACAAAAATATCACCGGATACCAAGTTTTCATTTACAGTTTTTTCTCCAAAAAATGTGAGGAATTACTGGTTAAATTAAATCAGGTACGTCCCTTAAAAACCCGCATAACAGGAAAGTTTTGGCGAACGTAGTTGTAAATAATTTTAAATTTTAAGTGTATTAAGTACTATTCAGTTTATTAAAATATAAAAAATAGTGATAATTAATATAATAATAATTAATAATAATTTAGTAATAATTAATATAATAATTATTATTATTATAAATATTCAAAAATCTGTTAGCGAAAAAATAAGAAAATACACAGATTTAGGAAATGAAATAAAAAGAATTTGGCATTCTCAGACTATAAAAATATTACCATTCGTTATTTCGGCTACTGGCATTATACCTAGCTCTCTAATTAAAAATTTAGGCGTATTAGATCTATCAAAAAAATTATATATAAAGATGCAAAAGTCGGTCATTTTGAATACATGTAGGATAACAAAAGATTTTTTAAATATTTATGTTGAGGGATCAGTAGGATTTATAGGCCCTGTTAGAAGTTCTACCGAGCCGAACCCTCTGATATGAAAATATCTGGAGACGGTGAATTTTTTTCCCATTCGATATCTGGTGAGTTGACGTGTTGTTGTTCTTGTATTGTTTTGTATTTATTTTACTTATATAATGCACTTACATAGTGTTGATTGACTAGCTGATCATTTGTGGAAAAGTGAGTGGAAGGGTTTAGTTTTTCCTATGGGGAAGATTTAACCCGGACAACAAAATTGGAAGCATAAAATAAAAAATATAAATATAAATATAAAAGCATAAAAAAAAAAAAAAAAATTATACATACATTATTTTTTTTATTAATAAATTTATATTAATCTTTAATATAAAATAGATAATGTTTATTTATTCATGTATAAGCTATTGAAAGAAAAAAATATTCTTACCTTTTCTAAGTTTTAAAATGGGTATTCCAGAAAATTTGTTGAACTACAACACTCTTTTGACTGACTTGGTATTTCTATTTAAAATTCAGAATGATGCATTTGATAGCTCAGATTTGATTGCATTGATAAGCTTTCGGATTGCGTTACGAAATTACACATCTAATATGTGAATCTTTACGTAGGTTACAGTACAGGTAAAATGATATCACCAATGCTCAAAATAAATTACAAAATTTGTGCATTAATGACACTTTGCTCTTACATTCATCTTGGCAGTATAAATGAAGATCTGCAGAGTCCATCTAAAAAATTTAGTTCATGAGAGAAGACAGGTTTTTAGCAAAAGAACCTAAAAGTAAAGAAAATAACAACGGTTATCCCCCTAGAGGCATGTTCCATCACTTTGTTTTGGGCGAACTCTGCAGATTTTGATTTCTGCTGCCAAGACGATTTTTTGAGTAAATTTTCATTTATTTTGTGCATTTTGAAATTATTTTACCGTTGCAGGTACTAGACTAAGTAAAATTCTAACAACATCCCTCCGGGGGTTAACCCTTTTTACGTTTCTTTACTAAAAACCTGTCTTATCTCACCAACTATTGATTTTTTCGACTTGGGAGTGGTCTCTTTCAATTTAGCACATTGTAAACGATACCTCACTCGACCTAGTTTGTACCACTACCACTTTTTTGGGCGGATTCTGCAGATCTTCATTTTTACTGCCAAGATGGATGTACGACCAAAGTTTCACTAATGCACGAATTATGTCATTTATCGAAACCTGTTTTTCCTGTACTATTATGAAAGGGAGATTTGTAATTGCAAAGGACACACGCCGTGCTTTTAATACAATGTATGACTTCACAAGGGACTTTATGCTGTAAAGACTGACTGCTGCGATAAGACTGTTGTGAAACTGTTTTGTGTACTGTTTTGTATGTGAAACTTATAATTATGATATTTTGTACTGTTTCGTATCTTAAACTTATAATTTTGATATCAAAATACCAATGTAAATTATACCTATTACCTCCCACCTACGTATTGTAAGTTCTTCTCGTCCTACAATGAGTTTTGTAACTCATCGGGATTGCACTAGCAAGAATTAAAAACAATTAATAAAAATGTACACGTTTTGGGACCTTTAAGTTTCGACGTGGAAGTGTTTGAGAAGCACTGTTTTAAATATTAAATTCTACCTACAATCTATTATAAGAACTCGTCCGTATAAATTTTAAATACAACTTAATATTTATTTATAACTAACGTTTTTTATCATATTTGATTTCATGTACCTACCTACACTCAAATTACAAATAGAACATGAAGAAAAATACTGAAATGGAATATTATTGGCGTGTTATTTATGTTCATTAGTTATTTATGAATCCTTTGAAAACTCCTTTGAAGTAGTAAAGTGAAGGTACTCAATTTCTTCGTGAAGAAATATATGATTTATGTATTTCCTTAGCTCTTCAACAGCAAACAGGACCGACCTAGAACATTTTGGGCCCGTCAAAGAAAATGTAAATAGCGCCTGATTAATAAAATGAAAAGTCATTTTAAAGTCCTTCACATTTTTTCGTCAATTGCACTCTCCATTGATTGACTCTGAATCTCTGATGAAATAGTCTCATAGCGCCCTTCGTGGCAGCAGGACGCGTCCTAACGCTTCCTCCAACCGCTTTGTGTTTTTTTTAGTATTTTCAAGGGAAATGAGGCAACATCCCTTTGAAATTATTTTTAAAATCAATCCATCAACATTTGAACTTAAATAAAAATAAACTTAATAATTATTAGAACTTTATAATATGTGATTTGAGTGCAGTGTTTTAAAGTGAATATTCTGAAATTTGCTCAAAAATATTGGTTTTTCGAAACGAACGGCGACCGGTAAATGCACTCCAGATGTTTCAACAAAAGTCTCGGAAACTGGGCAAGCTTGGACACTGGCAAGTTTTTTACTAAGCCCAGGGTAATAATTTATTACCCAACCGTCGCTTTATTACGGACAGAATGCACCACTTTAACAATTACCAGGAACAGGATTACATGGAGATAAATGATGGACTTGCCAAACGTCACAGCGGTGCTGCCAGGGTCTCTTATCTATGTGAGGTGTCAGCGCTTTATTAGCAGCAGATACATACCTGGACGCTGTTGTTGGACGCGGTGGACTCTCTTACTGCAGCAGCTGGTCCAGTTCCTTCACCACTTAGGATTCTTGCTGCAGAGTCTCCATCTTCTATCTTCGTAGAACGTCACAGCGGTGCTGCCAAGGTCTGGTATCTGTGAGAGGATAGTGTGTCAGCGCTTTATTAGCAGCAGACACATACCTGGACGGATGACGAACCTCGTGCTGGCACTGTTGGTGGACGCGGTGGACTCTTTCGCTGCAGCAGCTGGACCAGTTTCTTCACCACCTGGGATTCTTGCTGCAGAGTCTCCATCTTCTATCTTCATGTCACCTGTTCCTTTACTTCATTTTACTTAACTTAACTTCACTCTATTTTTGTAATATTTATATTTTCTGTAATACCTGCATCAACTGTAAAGCGCCCCTGAGGTGATATCTCACAAAAGCGGCGCTATACAAATTATCCAATAATAAATAAATAAATAAAAACGACAAAGATTAGGGTGACCAAGGATGAAAAGGTCATGGAACCGCTGTAAATTTCATAAGTATATAGCTTCATAAAACACTACTCGATATAACTACCTACTATTCACATTATTTTATTTTATACTTTTCACAGTTGAATTTGCATCAGAAATTCAGTTTTTTTGTGATTGAAGTGTGTTGTGATTATATTTTTTTATTACTATTGTTCGTATTTCACCATCCTTTGTATTGGAAAACCAATCCTCTTCCGGCTACGGCCTAATCTACATAGTAAATAAAGCCGTTGACGCGTTGGCAGCTACTTTTTAAAATTTATTATTTAATAAATTTTACATGTTACATTTTTTGACATTTTTAACTACCATACTAGGCTAATGCCCGTGTTGTGGTAGTTATACATGAAATAATAATAAAAATAACATAAGAGAACTAAAAAATACTATTTTATAGAAAAATAAGTATGCAAGTATGAATCATACATGAAATAATAATAAAAATAACTTAAAATAACGAAAAAATACTATTTTATAGAAACATAAGTATACTTATTGTAATTTGCCATTATTGTCTTTATATTATTATTATGATATATTTTTGTGTTCGGAAAGCGCTCGGTTTGTTATTTTTTATTTATTAATTTTCTGGAAATCGACAGTTTACATTTATTTCAGTTTGTACATAAGTATTATATAGCCAAAATAAAACCAATTATGGATTTCCTACTTGTGACTGCCTCTACTGAGACAGCATCATAAGGAATAAGTAAATTAAATTTGTAAGAAAGGAATATGAATTTCATAAATTTTTACAGAACAAAAGATTATATAAAACGAAAAATTAACAAATCAAAACCTTTATAGCCATGGAGATAGGTTGTAGGTATAAATCAAAACATAATAGAAATATAAACAATATAGACATAACATTATACACAAACCTTCAGAGAAATATTATTTTATGGACCTCTTGTATTTACCAAATACAACTAATTAACTTTTTTATTTATTTTTTTTTATGTGACAACTCACAAGAGTGTCCCTGCCTGTGCAGTGCACAGACAGGGGAACTATGTCACCACCCGGTTGGGCGGCGTTGTGAGGCGGAGTAAGGTAGGGGCTGTAGGAAGGGATTTGTTAATGCGGGCCTTGAAGAGGCTCGGATTATAGGAGGGAGGAAAAACAGATGCCGGTAGCTCGTTCCACATACGAGCCGACTTACACAAAAACGAGTCGTAAAAACGGCCCGTTCTCATGAAGCCAACGTCAACCGTGAACGGGTGTTCAGTTCGTGTCCGTCGAGTTTCGCGCACGTGCACCGGTGCATCAGGAATCAATGCTGCTAGCTCCTTGGAGCAGGTTCCATTGAAATACCTGTAGAACAGACACAGTATGCCTACATTGCGTCTATGCATCATCTTAGTTAGTTAGTTAGTTGTATTTGGTAAGTTAAGTTATGTTTGTCTTTAGATGGCATTGATATTATACAGGGTTTCCGGGGGGTAAAGTGCGCTAACTTCGGGAGGTGATTTTACATGATGGTAGAATTATTATTATTATTTTTTTATAAATGTCAATGTTTATTTTCTCGTACAATTTATTTTTCTAAGAAGAATATTTATTTTCCAATACAAAAATTTCAAATTCTTAACCTCAAAACTACCTTAAACCTTGGAATTTCTAAAAAATTTGTTTATCATTTTTACTTGTACTTTCATGTAGAATCACCCCTTAGATGTTAGCGCACTTTGCTCACGGAAAACCTGTATATTAGATAAAAAACGAATGTTAACAGATTATGGTTCGTATTGGTACATAACAATAATAAAGACAATTTAGGTATTTGCGCCTTGGTTTGTAGTTTCATCTCCGCTTTTGGTAGATCCGGCTCTGATATCAACCATATTTTTTAGCTGTTTCTTTTCCACTGTGGTTGTCAATAATTATATTTCGACTTCTAATACTCATGGTATAAATTTCTGATTTAATTTGTAATATGTTTTCATCTCTATATACGAATAGTATAATGTTTCGCTATTGACGTTTATTTTTAAACTAACAAAAGCTAACGTTGGTATTTTAATCGCTGAAGAATATCAAATACAATACGAGAGAAAAACACGAAGAGGGCTTCATAGTATTTTCTTACATTAATTTGAAAATTTGTTGCTCATTACCTTTTTGTTGGATTTTCTGAAAATTTGTGTAAATTATCCAAGAACGTTCCCAAAATATGTGTAAATAATTATCGAAAAACATTCTTCATTTTTCTCTTCTGTGTTGTTTTATGTTGAACTGAACTACCTGCAGTTTAACGTGTGATATTATGATTTTTATGTGTATAAAAAAATAATTTCTGATTGAATTGAACCAACGTCTTCTTATTTTTTCGTGCTAATTTTACTGGAACTCGATTAGGGTGTTGTGATGTAGAAGCCCAAGTTTGATGAACCATACTACAGTTTTCCAGCTGTCTGAAAGAAAATAGATTGAATAATAAAAATACAAAAAGTTTCACATTACCCACACTGTACATTCTACATTCCCATTAATATTACATACGAGTAAAAGATATTTCAAACGAAAATATCTTTTAGGACTTTCTGTCACTCGTGACAGTAACTGTAGTTTTGCGAGCGCACATTGTTCGGCAAAAGCACTTGTATTTATGGATAAAGTTGCCCGGCAATATAACTGCTTCTGTGTTGGACTTACAGAACTCGAAAGTTGAAGCAATTATTATTATTTACTGACGTTTACTATTGTTTTATGATGGCATTTTATTGCCCCAATTTCTTCATCATCATATCACAAGACTGTGGATACCATACGAAATCTATAAAGATAATCATTTTCAGTTGATGTTGTACGTGTAAATATAAGTATACTTCACGGTGAATAATTGGTGTGTTAATTTTTTGTATTTATTTGTCTTTTGTATTTTTGTATGTGCACCGCAAAAGAATCCCAACTGTCAAAAGCATAACAATTAACATACCAATTAGGGTATGTTATGAGAATGGGAGTGGGGAAGGGAAGGAGTTGGGAAAGAGGAAGGCTAGCAAGTACCTGGCTATTCAGATATGGTCACGAATCACTGCTATAGTTATTTTAAACTACATAAGGTTCTGAATAGTGGTCTTTAACAAAGGCAATATTGAGAGTATATCACTCTTCCACGCCTCTCGACGAGATCTCTCTATTTTGTGCCCCGTATGTGATGGAATTTATCAAAATTGACCCCCTTTCCCGGCTCCTGCCACAATCCAAACAATACAAATATACCTCTTTTTGCATGACTTTAAACAAACATCATCCGATTGCCAATGCGAACACATCGAAAAGGTAAAACAAATAAAATACCTAGGAGTTATTATTGACACACACTTACAATGGACTGACCACATTACTTTCATCACTAATAAACTAAAACGAGTCTTGCACTTAATAAAATCCATTAAAAACATTTTCCCACTAACAATACTCAGATCAATATATTTTGCACTGTGTCAATCCATTGCCACTTATGGAATATTAGCTTGGGAAAGCGCTATAAATACAACAATTGACCCAATTCAAAAAGTTCAAAAGGAAAATAATAAAACTCGTACTGCAAGTATTATTCTATACAGACTCAACTAAAATCTTCAAAACACTAGACGTCATGTCAATAAGACAACTTTACGCCAAAACTGCTCTCCTACACCTCATCCATAATAATCTTCATATTTAAAATCAACCAAAAGCCGTAATAAAAACCAGGTCCTCAACAAATAAAACACTGAACATTCCGATGACACACACCACACACGGACAAAGACACTTTCAATACTACGCAACCGAACTTTTTAACAGTATGCCCATTACTTTGAAACAATTACTGACTGCAAATACATCTAAAATTTTTCTTCGAAAGACATATCGTAGCGTGGATAAAAAATCAAGATATTCACTGTATTCAAAAGATTATAATTCCAAACCAAACATAACCAAAATATAATAAGTAAAATTAAATATTATGCACGTTTTTCAAGAATTAACCAAAAATGCACACACTCACATAGATATGTGTGTTTTCATGTTTCAATATATGTCTGTGAAAAAAATAAATATTTTCTACTATAAAACATAAATAATACCAGTCACACAAACACGTTAACACCTCAGCACAGGTTCTCCTAGTGAGGTGTTCACGTAACATACATATCACCCACACACAGTTTAACCTATACCTATCAACCTATTTTCTTTATTTTTTTAACCTTTTTTCTGTACTTTTTTTCTCTGTACTACAATATAAACCACTGTAATCATTTGTAAAATGTGTATTCAAGAATAGACATAAATAAATAAATACTAAAAATGTTATGATTTACACGGCGGTAAAGAGCCATAATTGTGGATGTAACAATCCCTGTGAACAAAATAAAACGTTTGGAGCGAGGTTTGTTGTTCATACCTATATTGGCAAGGCTTTTGGGATACGTTATCTTTGGTCATTAGTTATTTATTGGAATGAAGCCTGATTTCCCCTTTCTAAATTAAATACCGCAATGACACCGATTCTATGAGTAGAGTGGACGATATAAGCATCTGGAAAACTTATATCGTGAAGCGCTTATATCGTTATATCGTGAAGCGAATCAAGATGCACGAGTTGCGTTGGATTTAGTCGAGTATAACTCTACTGGCCGCACAGTATAACTTTTTTATGTCACTTCTGGCGGAAAAAGTAGTTGCTATCGTTGGTACCGTACGCGCCAACAGGGTGTTTGTCCCGTTATATACACGTATGCAACATGTTATATACGTTCACACGCACTATTTGCACACCTACCTTTATATAAAACTAGTTTGTTAGCCCACACCTCTTACATGGCCTGGCCAGGCCACTGTACCTAAATAATTAATGAAATAATTAAGGAAATGAATATGTATCTATTTTCACACATTTTACGATGCCGAACCCTTTGAGGCTTATCTCACACGATGAGTCATCTTGAAAAGATTTTAAATCACCGTACACGTGTCTATATCGCCAGTTCAAGGATGAATTCCTCGCACGACAAAACTAAGGACCCTTAGTAATTAATTCTCAGCGAATTATAATATTTCTGTTTTATATATACGAATAATTGCTCCTCATTAACACGTGTAAAACTGTTGAATTTTAACCCAATAAATTCGCAAACAACTGGCCCAATCAGTCAGTTGTCCGACGACTTTCGTGAAGTTGTGTTTCATTGCAAATCCTTCCCCAAGGCACCACCGACAGGAAACCGGCATTTTACAGTCGATGTCACTGGTGTAGGTGTCCAGTACACATACATTCGTACAGATATATAATTTATAATCTATACATATTTATAAGAAGATTATCAAAAATACTAATTTTGGTTGTGTGTCTGTCTGTGTAACTCTTGTTCAATGAACACGGATTTGCTTTTTTTTTTTTATTTAAATAAAGCAAGACAAAATACATATACAGTAAATAATAAAATAAAAATACAGAATGTCTGTGTAACTCTTGTTCAATTAACACGGATTTGCTTTTTTTTATTTAAAGAAAGCAAGACAAAATACATATACAGTAAATAATAAAATAAAAAAACAGAAAAAAAAAACAGAAAAGTTCCAATAAACTACTTTTCAGTAGTTTGTCGATGGCAACTTTTCACATAAAAAATATTGAAAAAAGATAAAAACTTATTTTACTTAATGGCAACAGTGATAACAATAAAAATAACAATTTGTTTTTAAAATATAAAAACATATACACAACAGTGATAGTATCTACTAGACTCTAATACAAACTACATCTTTCAGCGAGCCAATTTTTCAACATAATATTTGTTTTTACATTTGTACATTTTTTTTTATTTCAGCAGGTAACATATTTAAGCAAGTTTTGAATTTAAGTGTCATTTAAAAAAATTTTAGTGTTCTCTGAAGAATTCAGACAAGCTACCTACAGTATAATATTTTACCAGAAAATTATTATAATTGTGAGTTTAAAAATTGGAACTGATTTTTCAAGAATTCAGACTATCCCGTGATTTAACACGTGTCTGCGCAAGTAATAATAATAAAAATTAAAGTTTTTAATGTAAAAAATTCCTCACAATGCATCAAATGTTCAAGATCGTGCCTTCCGTGTTACTGTTACTTTTTTTTAAGTGAATCGCTTCATTATTATTGCACATTTACCATGTTCAAAACGTTGACATTATTTTCTCAAAAAAGTGTGTTTGGTCGTAAATGGCTGCAAATAAATTGGCTACTTCATTTTTTACGAGTGGCAGAAAAATTATTTTAATAATATATATGGGCAAAAACCTAATTTTCCTTCATTCATTTAATCAACGAAATTGAAAAAAAAACACGTAATTTAAATTGGGTTTAAGGCGTCCTTAAGGCGTAGTACCTAGTTAAAATGAAACCGCTACGAAAATCCCCTTTTTAAGTAGTATTATCTCTTAATTAATATAGCACGGCGTCTTCGCGGCACATTCGTACGCTGGTGAAGTCAAATAAGACACGATAATTATAATATCTTTGTTCGGCAAGCAAGTACCTTTTCCTTTGTGCGTTGTTAATTATATTATTTATACTGCCAATTTAAAGTGTCTACCTGTTTGAAATAAGTTAATTAACATGAAACGAAACAAAGGGGATTAGGTACTCCGAAAACTGAAGTGTATTTTGACAAGTCATACTCCCGTCGATTGTCCTTGGTCGGCGGTAATACAAAAAGTAGTGAATCTCGGAACTCAGTCTTGCCAACCGAATTAAACTGAATGGCCGAAATAAAAGGCTGTTGAATATGAATTTGACCGGTTAGTTAAGAAAATAATAACGATTATCTCTTCAGGCTAAGTTATTCGGTTTTGCGAACAAATTAACCGTAGAGACAATTTGTTCGCTTTTAGAACAGCTCATTTTTATTTATTTTTTTAATTTTTTATTGTTTAACTTATAACATTGTTACATTGTACATAAAATTAGGTAATAATAGGATAACATATGATCTCATAGAAATCTTTGCGTCTCCCTTACTGTCATGATTAGAAATATGATATAAACGGTGTTAGTAAGAGAAAACACTACGACTTTTATTCAATTAGAAGTTAACCACAGAATAATTAAAATGTAAACCTCTATGAAAGCAAAAGTTCCGACCGCAGTTTGGATGCAATATGAAACTTTGTATTTTATCAATTATTTTTATACGAAACGACAATTACGGTGGCAGTAATGGTATAGTATATTTGTCAAATAAAAGGTGTTTTAAGGAGAAGCTTAATGCTAAATCACTATTTTGATTAATCTTTATAACGAATTGGTGTACATTATGAATACCAAAAAATATGCTTTAGATAAATTGAAGGTTTTCCTATCGCTTCGCTTGAGTAGAATACAAATAAATTTATAAATTACTCAATAAAAAATATTAATGCAAACTACTAAAAAAAATTTTTTTTCAATAGAAATGTATGAACGTGTAAGGGAAACAACTTTTAAATTATAGCTAATAAAAAGCTTATAAAATTATTTACAAAATAAATAAAAACTAGTATTTTGCTTGAAATCGAACGTTTGTAGACTCCGTTTGTCAAGCGATTTTAATGCCTATGACCTACGATATAAGTTATACCAAGAATATACACATTTTTGGCTTGTAGCTTCCTCTTAAGCAATTTTGTGTTTAGACAAAAAAAAACGTAAGCTGGGCCATTTTTAAAACATTTTCATGTTGGATTTCAAAATTTTAATGTTTATTTCTTATAATAAAATTTCATCACATTTCAAAAATAGTCTTTAGTTTTCTAATACGTTCAGAAATCTCCCATTTATTTGGATTTTATTGCGAAGCGGAATTCTCTGACTTTCTGACGGCATCTTTAGAGGAGGCCTGAGGGTTTAATATATTTTGTATTGAAATATAAAAAAATATGAGTTACATTTATACAACATTTTACAAAATATTATATTTATGGCATCATAATCGTGATAACATCTTTGTGGTTTATTATTTTTGACCAGTTTTGAACGCATAGATTTTACCGCACTCCAAAGAATTAACCGAGGTTTTTAATAACGTAAGTTCAAGTTTAGAAAAATTCGAAAAATTCTATGACTACAAAAAAGAACTAATAATTTCATTTATTAAACCTTCCTAAAACTTTCCTGTTTTCCATTTTAATTTACGTATCAGTTAATCGCTAAATAAGTGGCTAAATGCCGGAAATTTCGGTGACTAACTGTTCGAGGCGAGTTTTTCGACAAAAGAACGAAATTTTAATTCCTCTACTCCATTTGCCATCGATTCCGCGAAAGCTTCGAATATTTTCACCTGTTGAACTTTTGCCCCAGTATGAAAATCACGTGGTTAGTATTTATTTAACGCTGCTTTTTCGCCTTTATTAAATTTACCACCTTCTAAAAAAATCCTTTACTACCAAATTTCAACACAATTTTGTATTTTTCAACATTTGTTATGAAGAATATTGCGACTTGTTCGTTTTCCCTGTTAAATAAATATTTAAAAGCTGCGAATCTCATGGTGGAAATGACATTGTGAATTGAAAATAGAGACAAAATCTGTACAGGTTTCATGATTCCGGATCTCGACGTCTGATATATTTTTTTTTCCTATTTGGTTATGTTAAGTTAACAAGTTAAACTAAGTGTGATGTTTTTAAATTTCATAAATTATGGTAACAATTAAATTTAAATCGCTAGTATTGGTCGAGTACCTGCGTTTACTAACAACGCCTCCGAAAAACACAAACTAAATTAGGTAAAATTACTTTTGCAATTTTTCATTGAAAATTAACCTCTTCCGTTAACCGTTAACTGCAAACTTTTTACGAATAAGTTTTAACAAGTGATCCTTTATTTCTCAGTTAGCGGATAGCCGGCAAATGTTAAACATTATATTCGTATGTAAACTTTAGGAATAAGAATGGAAGTCACGTTAAAGTTTTCATTGGTTGTTTCCATTTGAACGAGTTGGCGGTAAGAAACGCTACGTAAGAACGGTGCACCTCAACGATTAAGCTGAGCGAAATTTTAATTAAAACCGTGCAAAATTTCCACCGGTTAATATTACGTGGAACCACAGGTAACGTAGGTACCATAATATGAAATTGAACCTAGCCTCACATTACTTATGTATATTTTTAATTTTATAATAATCTCTGTTTTATTTCTTTTGATTATTTTTATTCCTTGCAATTCTGAATGGTACCTAATTCGTTTTTTTAAATTTTGTGAATACCGAATGAAGAGTTCCAACTTCTCCCAACTGTCCCGATCCAGTGTGACTAAGGCTTCCCCTATTAGGATATAATGTGAGTGTGAAATGAGTAGGGAAAGGAAGGAGTTGTGAAAGACGAAGGTTGGGAAGTACCTGGCTATTCAGATCTGGTCTCAAAACACTGGTAAAGCATTTCAATTCTGAATTGTGGACGTTCACCAGGGCGATACTGACACTAAACAATACCTCGCAGACCTTGAAATCTGGAACCAGAGGCTGCAGTTTTGAAATCTAATAAACGTACATGGGTTATTTTTTGCTTACTTCACATAATATATAATTCAAATTAAATATATTCTCACCACATTCCAGAGTGAAATGTTATCTCAGTAACGCTGTATTTCGAACTCTTGTCCGGTATCACATACTCATTGGAAAAGTATACACGAAAGAAACAAAATGATAGTTGCATAATACATAGTATTCAACAATAATAATAATAATAATAATAATAATAATAATAATTGGATAATTTGTAGAGCGCCGTTTTTGTGAAAAATCACCTCAATTTATGTATCTTTGTAATTTATGTATATTTATGTATCTCAGAGCTCCTTTATTTCTTCTCTTTTTTTCTGCATCTGTTTTTAAAACTTGAAATTATTTTGGTTTGACTGAATATTGAACCCTATAAATAACTTATTAGAACCCAGGAACTGGCGTCGACAACTCTACAAACCTCGCCAAAGCCGATCAGGTGGGACCGACATTTGTTTCGTATATTATCTTCGGTAATGTTATCCGATTTCAGAGAAATGCTTATATATTCGCGTGATTACGTAATTACCAAAATATGAAAGAAGAGTTAATAACGAGTATATCTGCCGAGTTTCAGCTCGATTGGATGTCGGGAAGTGGGTTAGTTTCCGCTTTCAAGTTTGAACTCCTTTCCCTAAAACAAAAGTGAAATTTAAATATATGTGTTTCAAAATAGGTTCCAAGTGACCCATGAATTTATATGGTTTCGATGATTTGTTTCAAAATAGGTTCCAAGTGACCCATGGCTTTATACGGTTTCGATGATTTTGTAGAATTTTTTTGGATACCATTTTCCCTGAAAGTGCAGATTTTCAAAACCTGAAATATAGTATTTTGTGGAATAGATAAGCTATATATATGTATATGTTTTTTAACATTACCTAGATTACGGGCTTCTTTACTCATTAAATTTAGTAAAATTTTCGGAACGAAGAATTATTTATTGTTATGTTTTGTTTAAAATTAAAAATTCGATATTGAATACCCCTGAGATGCCACATTTAATTTTGTTCCATGTTCCTAGCAGAACAGGTACAAGACAGTACCTACCATATTATTGTAACAATTCTACTACAACGTCACAGTATTACTCACCTATGAGACGAATTCAAAATTTTGGAAACATATACTCCGATGTTGTAGATACTTTTAGTTCAACAATGTTGCATTATAAGTTGACTTTAATATGTTTTTTTTCATAAAATAGAACTGAATCATTTGGTGAAATGTTTTAACTCTGGGTGTGCAAAATGAAGTATTTCTCTAAAAAATATATAAAATATACAATTATTGATGTAAAAGTCTATTCAACGGGATAAAAAGATAAATAACTTGCTGCCCTCCTTTATACAAATTCTACGATAATGGTAATACAACGCAGAGGCGGCTCGTGACTTGGGTAATTTGGTGGAATTTCAGTTTGGCCGTGCGCCGCACGGATTTCCTGAAAATCTTCAGGCAAAAAATCGAATTTTCGAAAAAATAAAAAAAAAACGTTTTCAGCTACAACAACATTAATAATGCCATTTTTGTAATATGAGCACTCACACAAAGTAACACGAAAAGTATTTGTTGTACCTAATGATATTAATTATATGTACTTATTACATTACTATATTATTATGTCTGTATTCTGTATTATGTCTGTAAAATCCCTACCGGCGTTCAATAAATGAATAAATAAATAAATATTTTTTCATTCGAACTTTTATAATGTTAAAGGTTTATTCTACGATCGAAATCACCGTACCTATTATTATCTTTTCACTTGTTTAATTTTGAACCGTTTAAATGTTTTTCAACCTTGGTAGTTATAAAAAAAGAGTTAAAACGTACCAGACTGAACTAAAAAATAAATATACACACACATATAAAAATTATAAAAACTTGTAGGTGTCTACATAAATATTGTTTTAAATTTTAATTCAGCGATATTTTTTTATTTTTTTTAAAACAAATTCAATTTATTCAATAAACAAATTTACAATGTGTGATATACATATATATATTTCACTAGTAAGATAAGATATTATGATATGATTAATATTTATTATTTTTCAATGTTCTCCCATAAAAAGCAATTGCTTGTGTGTATGGGATGAGGTATTATTTGTTTAGTTTCTTAGATTTTTATTTAATTTTTTAATTTTTTGTTTTTGTTTTTCTTTTATTTATTTTTATTTTTTTTAATTTAGTTTAGGTTTTCAGTATATTTTTTTAATTGTGTTTTGAATTCTTTGAAACTATCATTTAGTGATCTTATATTTTCTGGCAATTTATTGAAGAAATTTGTTCCTAAGTATTTGTAGTTTTGCTGACCCAAAGTTTTTTTACAAATCGGAATTGGTAACATGTATTTTTGCCTGAGATTTGCTATGTTTTTGAATGGTACGGTTTTGTTTAGGATATCATCTTTGTAAACTTGTAAGGTTGCGTGATACAGGAAAAGAGTATTTAATTTTCTGACTTTAAATTCTTTGAAAATGAGTTCAGATGAATATAAAAATGATTTCTTTAATATTATTTTAATTATTAGTTTTTGCGCAATGTAAAGAGGTTGTGTGTGAGTTTTATAGGCGCCCCCCCATCCTATTATACCATATTGGATTATGGATTGACAGAATGCGAAGTACGTCATTCTCAGTAGTTCTTTATTTAGAATATGTCTCAAGCAGCTAAAAATTAAGGTTAATTTTCGTACTCTGTTTTTGAGAATGGTTATATGTGGTATCCATTTTAGGCATTGGTCAATAGTGATCCCTAGATATTGGTTGAAGTTTTAATTTCAATATTAGTACATAGTAAGTTACAGTGGTGTTGTTGAGTGCTTGGTGTAGAGTGAATTCGAATGTTTATTTCATGCGGCGTATTTGGTTTGTTTATGAAAAATGGTACGTAGTGTGTTTTTTTAGAGTTTAACGTTAGTAGGTTATTGTCAAACCATGTTTTCAATTCATTGATGTCTGAATTAGCCTTTTTGTTCAGTTCTAACCATGTGTTTGCTTTTAGAAGAAGCACTGTGTCATCTGCATATGAGACAATTTCCCCGTATTTAGCAACTTCAAATATATCATTTACATATAATATGAACAAAAGTGGTCCTAAAACTGTGCCTTGTGGTATCGAAAAGTTATTACTTTCGGAATCACTTAATTCATTTAATAATTTTACTTGCTGTGGTCTATTTTCCAAAAAGCTTATGATCCAGGATAGTACCGTTCCATTTATTCCAATTAATTTTATTTTTTTTATTAAGTTAGTGTGTGAAATACTATCAAATGCTTTTTTAAGGTCAATAAATATTCCAATGCATTTTTCATTTGAGTCTAGGGCGGTATATATAAAATTTGTTATTTTTGCAATAGCATCGTGGGTGCTGGTATTTTTTTTGAAACCATACTGTTTTGAATTAATAATTTTATGTTGTTCTAGGAAGGACCAGATTTGATTTTTTACAATTTTTTCGAATATTTTTGATATATTTGATAAAAGGGATATAGGGCGGTAATTTTGTGGGTCGTTTGGGCAGTCAGCTTTATAAATCGGTGTTATTATTGTTCTTTTGTAGTTATCAGGAAATACACCTTTTATAAGGCTTGTATTTATTATATGAGTTAGGGGGTAAATTAGATATTGTTTCATTGTTTTTAATACGTTTACATCTATGTTGTCATAACCGGGTGTGGAACCCCCCCTTAAATCATCGATAATTTTTCCGACATCAGTTTCTGTTATTTTGTTGAAATTATTATATTGGTGTTGGGAAGCGTGGGGATTCTTTTTATTACTGTTGGGACATGTTTTGATGGCGTTAGCCAGATTTTTTCCGACATTTGCAAAATAGTTGTTTAGAATATTACAGCATTTTTTGGTGTCAAGTTGGACATTATACGTTTTTTTCCCATCTGAAATTTCGGATACACAACTGTTCTTTCTATTCTTATTTATTATTTCGTTTATTGTAGACCATATTGTTTTTAGCATCTAGAATTAATTGGGAGTAGTAGCTGTTTTTCGTTTTTCGAATTAAAGTTGTTAAGATGTTTTTATATTTTTTATAATAAGAAATAATTGATTTTTTGGCAGTCGGTTGATTAGCTAATTTGTAAAGTTTGTTTTTTTTTCTAACTGCTTTCACTAATCCGATAGTGATCCAGGGTTTTATTTTCTTTGTTTTAGAGTTTTGATGCAGATTTTTAATTTCAGAGGCATTTAAAATGTGTTCTGATAATTTTTTTTCAAATAATGATGCACATTGATTGGCGCACTTACTGTTTATTATTTCAGTCCATTTTTCGGTTATGAGTGATTTTTCTAATAGTTGGTAGTTTAATGTGGTTTTTGTGGTACTTGATTTAGGTAGGTTTTTTGTTTTATTTTTTGTTTCATAGTTTAAAAGGGTTGCGTGATGATCAGTTATATTTATCTTCCAGGTTGAGGATTTGATATTTTTTAAATAATTCAGGTTTACATTACACCAAATATGGTCTAGACAAGATGGCGTTTGATTTGGTACTTCACGGGTATAGTTGTTGATGCACGATTTGAAGTTAAGATGAGTCATCATGTTCAAGAAGTTATTTTTTTCTATAGAATTATGGTTATTAGAAATATTTATGTTAAAGTCACCACATATAATCGTAAAAATCTTTGTTAAATTATTCAGGTATAGATAAAGTTCGTTTGTAAAATTCGTTATGTTTGATTTGTGTGTGCGGTATATTGTAATGATTCTATAAATAGAATTTTTAAATTTAATATCTATTTTTAAACAGTTGACAAATTCAATATTTACTTCTTCTGTGTTTATCACTTCACAATCGTCACGTACAAACATAATTATTCCACTATTTTTGTTTATAGATTTTTTAGTTGCTATTCCTCGGTAGTTGGGTAGCGCACTTATGTATTGATCGCTGTTGGAGTGTGTTTCAGTTAACCCTATGCACACCGGTGATGTATTTAAATTATTAATATTTATTAATAATTCATCTAGATTTCTTGAGATACTTCTTATGTTCATATTCAGCACTAAAAAAGTAGAATCCCTATTTTGACACCATTTGTTAATTTCGGTAACGTTTTCGCATATTTCTTCTGCAATGTTGTAGTTTTGGTCAATTTTTTTTGCAATGTAATCATCCATGTTAGTTGTAATTGATTCGTTCCTTTGCAAATTGTAACATTTTTATGCGTTGTTTGCATTCTTCATTGTTTGCTTTATGATTTGTTGGAAAAGAACTTTTTTTCAAAAGATTGTTATTTGTGCAGTTTATGCACTTTGGGACTTCATTTTTGTTTGTACAGTCTCTAATGCCGTGATCTCCAGCGCAATGAGGGCAAATAGGTTTTTCATTTATTCTTAGACAGCGCGTGGCTGTGTGGCCGTATTTTTGGCAGTGGAAGCACTGCATTAGTGGGTTGCAGTCTTCCACCTTTATTTGGGAGAAACCCAGGTTTACTTTTTGTTTTTTTATTAGTAAATTTCTAATGTCTCTAGTGCATTCGATAATAATGTTTTTTTGTTTATATTTTTTTATGTTGATTGTTCCTTTTATTTTAATTTTTTCTTCCATATATATTGTTTTTATGTCTTCGTTTTGTAGGATTAAGTCATTCATAAATTCTCCATTATTATAATTCTCGTCGATTCCTTTGAAAATCATACAAGGACTTTTCTTTTTTAAATCGCCCACGTTTATTCCTTCTAGGTTCATTTTTTCTATTTCGTTTTTTGTCTTAATTCTATCTTCTTCTTTATTAAGGTTAATTATAAGTTGGTTTTTCGATGTTTTTCTGATGCTAGCAATACCAACGCCAGTGTTTGATATCTTTACGTTCTTAGTTATTATTTCCTTGATGTCTTCTTTTTCGTTTATTGAGCTTATAATAATGGGATATAAAACCGGAGATTTGTGTTGCGCGCTAACTTCAGCGTATGTTTTAACATTTTGATTTGTTGTGATTATTTTTTCTAATTTTTGACTGTAATTTTCATTATTAATAATTATTTGGTCTTGCAATTGAATTATTTTATTTTGTAGTTTTAATTGTTCACATTTTATTGCTTCTTCCAGCTTTTTAATATTGTTTTCCATACTTTGTTTTATTTTCGAGTCTTTTACAGTTGTTATTTTATTAATATCGATTCTTATATTTTCTATTAATTCCTCCATATTTATATTTTTATTAAATTAACACTGTAGTGACATCTATTGGCTTACTTCTAGTTTTTGAAAGATATTGCTCGGTAGGTGACTGATTACGCTTGGTCCATTTGTCGATAGATGGTGTAGTACGACAATATTTAAATAATTATTTAAATTTATAACGAATAATTTATGAATTTTTTAAGTTTCGCTTTTTTATATTGTTGTTGAATGTATCAGAATATAATTTAAAATCACATGAATTTTCCTTGAGAATCACTTTTTGCGTCTATTTACGCTGCGTCTATGTTAGGCGTATATCCGTGCATGCAAAGTGCTGAGTCGGTGACTCAGGCTGTCAGGCTGACTATGAACTCAGCATCTCGAGGAGAGGACAACATGTCTGTTCGGCGGAGTTTTCGTATTGACTTTGTTTTTGATGCCACTTAATCGCTTAATATGACATTTTCTTGATTTTTATGCTTATATTTTTTATGTGCTGTTGTCGTTGTAGGTTTTTTTCTTATACGGTATTTCCATTCAAGATGTGTGTTCATTGTCTTTTGATTAATAATGGTGTTTTGTTCTTGTTTCTCACAGGAAGTGCAAATCCTGAAAGCGCTGGTCCTGGGAGAGGAGGAGCGGGGCCAGTCGCAGTACCAAGTGATGTGCTTCTTGCTTCATGCAGACAAGACTGAATTTATATCGGCCGACGCCATGGCCAAATTAAGACAGGTGAGTCTCCCAATCTTATCCATGCTCTATCCTATGGTTTATATTTTCATTCATAATATTATTATGTTTTAAATGATCTCTAGTTTCATTGTTTAAATATGTACATAAGCAATGCTTCTCTTAACATTTTAATGGTACCGTAATATAGGGTGACATTTGAATCAGGGGGTTACTTTAACCATCGCGAATATCTGCATTATTTCTCGCTACTATTCGCTACTAATCGCTTTTTTATGTTTTTTTCCGCGCAACAATGAAAAGAAAAAGGTGTCAAATTAGTTTGTTTCTAGTTATTTTAAAACATATTGTCGATGGAATTGTGATTCTTTTTGTTTAGATATTTTCAGAGAATGTAAGTACATTTTATAAATTCCTCAGTGATTATAATAATCGTAAAGTATATCAGTGACCGTCGATGTATATGTAACTACTAGAATATTCTAACTCTCAGTTTTTTTTACATTTTTTTTGGATTGGCTTATTTGTATTTGTATTTGTTTATTATTTGTGTTTTTTTACAGTAAATATACAATGTTTACAAATCATATTGTTTTAATTTATATTTCACTTCCATTAAAGGCATTTGCTTGTGGATGGAAAAGGAGTGTACATTTGCGAAAAAATAATATAACTAGGTTACAAAGTAAAAAAAAATACAAAATTAAAATTCATACAAATTATTGTATTTGGAAGGAAGAAAAAATATATATTATGGATTATAAATAGAGTATAATATGATAATTTATAATATGAAACTAGGGGAATCAGTTTCTTTGCTAACGTTTTCCCTAAAATACTGTTTATATCATTGTAATAAACTTATAAAATCACATACGCATATCAAAGTCGCTTTAATATCCTCCAAGATGTGACTTTGAACACCATGTTTTTAAAATTTATTTTTCACTCCCTAAACACATGTAAATTAAAAAAAGTGCGTGTATTGTGTGGTTTAAACGGTGACCGGATAAATCATCACATCTTTAAAAAGTTATATAAAGTCATGGAAATGATACAAAAATGATACATGGTGATGATACAAAAACTTCATTAACTGGGTCAAGTAGGTTAGGTTAGGTTTAATTTTTTTCTTCGTTTCTAACGACTTTATATCTGTTCCGTTACGCCGTTTGCTCTGACAGGTCGTGTGCTAACCAATCGTATCGTCAGAATTTAAACTGTATAGTTTAAGTTCGCACCCGTCAGCTAAAACCACGGATGGCCGTGAGCCGAACCAGTCGCACAAAAACCGTTCGTCCTGTCAAAACACCATCGCCGGTTGTCTTATCGGAATAATTATAATACGTATTTTTTATCGCAATTTAATTTACAACAACGAGTGCTAAAGAACCACAATCCCGTTCCAGTGCTGACAGATGAGGCTTATGCAGATTTCACCATCATTTCACCGGTAAGTTGATTGTGAAGTAACGTTACGCATTGTGTTTCCGCATTCGCCTGTCAAAAGCCATTTAATTCATTTATTCGTTATCTGCGTGGAATAGCCCTTGAGTCGGCTATTCCAACCCTTGTTCGTTCCTCGAACAATATCACTTTTTAAAAGTGTGTTGAATTGTCGATGTGTTGATTTATCATGGAACCTGTCTGTCTCGGCACAGGATTTCCTAGTGAGACAGGCAAAGCTAAAAAAATATATGTAAACCTTTTTATACAGATGCACATAATAAATAAATAAACATACGCAATAAAATGACAACAAATTTTCCGACCCAAATGTTTTACAAAAAAAATATTTATTTTCAAAGTTGTCACCCCATTTTTCGGTACCGTTCGACGGAAACCTTCAAATTTAAAGAAGATCGATTTCCTGCGGCTTTCACGTGAAAACTATTTAACCGAATTTTCTCAGGAGCCTTCTAATAATCGTAATAAACTCTTAAGTAATCATTTGTAAATTGAAAATTACTAATTACCTGCAAAATTGGAAAGAAACTCAAAAGTCGAAATCTAGAGCCTTATTATATAATGTTTTGAATATAAGAAATGTTTCGAAACTTTTAGGATAACATTTTAAAAAAGTAATGTTTTTTTCATACAGTTATTAGATATTGATTTTTCTTCTTCTTGTTCCTTTGGAATGACGCTGGTGGTGACAAGGTTATACGCGTAATCCTTCACATGGAATTCGATTAAAAGTCAGTCCTGTTTTCAAAGCTCTCACTTATGTATCTATGTATACGCTTTATGTTTAAAGTATATTTATTGCCAGCAAACAGTCAAGCTGACAGCTTGTGTGTTTTGCTTACATTAAAAAATGCTTTTAAATTTTGAGACAGTGTTGCTCAGCAACGAACAGAACATACGTATAACATTCAGCATAGGGGCTATTTGCTACCTTTCAGGTGACATTACATCTTCGTTGTGTTGACAATAATGTATCCCACGTATCGACAACGTGCACCACGTATATACGTCTCATACCCTCGCCGGATCAACCTAACACTCCCGTCAAATGTCGTAAACGTTTTCCTCTTGTGAGATCGCCCATTGTCTTGGTACGTGTTTCTTTTACGTTCCAACTTTTCTATTGATTGTAATAAAACAGTGTTTTTTATTGCCGATAAAATTGAATGTAAACTTTTAGGGTATTTCGATAGTCTTATTTCCCCAAATTCGCCGAGTTTATTTTGCCCTTATTTCACTGTTGTTTTGAAGTTAAATTTTGTATTAATTTTCAGATGTTTTTGGACACCTGGAAAATCATTTATCACTTGCGAAATTTTTATTGAATTATAAAATCTATGGTAATATTCATATTATCCCTCTTATTCTGGTTTGTCTGACGCTGCAATCTCTCCAACGGTGAGTTCTGGCGTCCTAAAATTGCACAGCTTTCTCTGTCTATATTTTATCTACATAAACACCCCTTTTTTAGATTGCAAGCTCATTTTCATGACGAGAAATGAAGCTTTGAAGTATGAAGTCATGTTTTTTTATTTTTTTTTATTTAATTTAATTGTTAAAATAAAATAAGTATTCGTAAATAGCTAAAAAGATGAACCGAAACATAAAACGATTTTCCATTTAGTGGTGAAAAGAACTTGGCAACTTAAACTTGTTTTTTTTTTTTTTTAATTTGAAGTTCTGCCCATAGGAAACATCTCCCAAAGTAAAAGTTTTCATAATGACATTGAAGTGAGTGGAACTATATCGGAAAGTCGCTACATTATATGAAACATTTCTTAAGTTTTCCGTTTATGTAATCTTGTAAAGAATGCAGGTAAAATGTATCACTTGCTGGTTGAAGGTAACTGCAGACCAAGTAGATATACAAAATATGCATAGATACTTATTGAATTGTAAGGCACGTGCAAAGTCAGACTTCCTTCAAATGTTATCCAGATTTTTTAGAAAAATAAACCTCCTAGGACCTAGGATTTCACGGGTACTTGATTATCACGGGTACTCGGTTAAAGATAATGCCGATCGTACGTCGAAGTTCGCTTTATCGTTCGTAAAAAATAAAGAGAATTAAAATTTAAAAAAAGATACAAATATAAATCCTTACCGAATTATGTTAGTTAAATTTAAGATAGCTAACAAAATATTTTATGTTTGGAGGGGTCGAATATGAAATTTATATGCTGATTGAAAATTACGATTAAAAAGTAAAATGTCATAATATTCTTATGTCTTTTTGACTTTTGGATTCACATTGTTGTCTGTTCCCGTTACACGCCGTATAATAAATATGATAGCGACATTCTGTTATTTACTGCGCAGATAAAAGCTAGCATTAATATCTCATACATGATCGCTTATTGTTTAGCTCGTCTGCTTACCGCTCTCTGATTTACGACCCCGAATATTCGCCTGTTTAGTGCTAGGTACTAGGTACGGCAGGCTTTACGATTTCAACCGAATTTTATGTTTGCACATACAAATGATGAAAGAATAGAAGGTATTATACCAAAAAGTGGTCTAAAATAGAAAAATAAGATGAATGTCTTATGAGAATTTCAAAATTGGGGTGTGCAAGTTTTCATAGATATTAGCTAATGGGCTTGTTTAGCAAATGTTTGTATGTTTTAAAATTTCTCCTTTTTATGTACATAGTTTTTACGAAGTATCTTCATAACTGATCTTTTTACAAACTACATGAAACATATTTAATGTTACTTGTGCTACCTAAATTGTTGTTTACCTTATAACAATCATGTACGTGCAATGTAGCCTTAAAACGACAATTTAGATCAATTATTAATAATTTGTTATTATAATTATTTATTGGAAAATTTGTATAGCGCCGCTTTTGTGAGATATCACCTCAGGGGAGAGAAATACATCAAATATAAATATTTCAAAAATAAAGTAGAGCTAAGTTAAGTAAAATCAAGTTCAGGAACATGTGACACGAAGATAGAAGATGGAGACTCTGCAGCAAGAATCCTAGGTGGTGATGAAACTGGACCAGCTGCTGCAGCGAAAGAGTCCACCGCTTTCACCAACAGTGCCACCACGAGGTTCGTCATCTGTCCAGGTATGTGTCTGCTGCTGATAAAGCGCTGACAGAATATCCTCTCACAGATACCAGACCTTGGCAGCACCGCTGTGACGTTCGACGAAGATAGAGGACGGAGACTCTGCAGCACTAATCCTAGGTGGTGAAGAAACTGGACCAGCTGCTGCAGCTAGAGAGTCCACCGCGTCCATACATTGGTACATTTATTTATAGAATACAACAATAATAAAGCAAGCCTTTTCTTCCCGTTGCAAGAGAAAGAAACAAAACAAACATACAACGGAACGAAAGAAATTAACAAGATAAGAAATAAATAGTACAATAAGAACACATTATTTATTAACTGTAAAAATAATTTTTAAATTGGGGTAGCGATACTAGCGACTCTAAAATCTTTTTTTAAATATAGTAACGTTTTATACATATCCATGTTTCAATATCTAGCTCTAGGCTTACATCTCATGATGGGAATGTTGAGATCTGAAAAATATTGCTTTGCAATATCTCTAGAAAGCGATGCTGCTGTAAAACATGAAAATCAATATCACTTCCGAACTAATCGAAAAAAATCGATCGTTAAAGATTTAAAAAAATTATAGGTTTCAACAATTCATTTAAGGACTGATTCCTCTGGGTTCTACAATCGAAGTATTACAAGGTTCTCACTTTGCACATTTCCCAGTTGATTCATAGCACACTATCAACACGCGTTGAGCACTCATTACTTCATAATGCCACTCTAAACTCTTCAATGTTCCGTAATGATCCGGAGCCCTTTGCTAGTTTTTGGTTTCCAAATTTATTTATTTATTTAACGCTCATGTAACTTGCTCACCTTAAGGATAGTACAACTTAAACATAGAAATAATTTATAAATTAAATTAGAAATAATGACATAAAATTATAATTATGAAGAATACAGGAAATAAATGGACAAGAAACGAAAACTACAGTGATCGGGTTTAAGAATAGGTTGGAATATATATTTTATAAAATGTGGTCCACGAAATTCATCATCTGAATATTAAACATTTCAATATCACATTAGTATTGGTTTCCCATAGTGTGAAACCGATGTATCGGGGAATGGATATTGGGCACTGTAGTTATGATTAGGTATGCTGCAGTAGAATAGCGTATTTTTTCGGATTGTTCTTGTTGGTACGTGTAGGTTTATGGGATGCAGGAGTTAGGAACTGTCGAATTTGGAGTTGAGTATTTTAAATAAAAAATAGTCAATTCGTTTATTTTACGTCTATCTTCTAATTTACGTATTTAATAAGAAATGATAATGAATGGATATTTATTTTAAATTTTATAAAACTAAAAAGTAGGGTATGTGTACCGCCGCCCCGGGAACCATTTATTAGATATTTAACACCCTTGCCGTAGGTCACCCCAAGTGGTTTGCTACGTTTGGTGACTTAGCAAGGGTGCTCGGGTTCATGTGGTGAGGTTTGTCTAGGCCTTGGCAGAAAATGCCTTTGCCCACCTACTGCATGGCGGGTCGGATTGGGAGAGATTGGTGAAGGAGACTTCTTCAGCTGGACTCTCTCGACCCATCAACTTGCACCGCGGTGGGAGGGATGGATTCATACTTATTATTATTATCTAGATCGACTGTTTTTTATTTTTGTTTTATGAGTCATAACACCACCATGATATTGTACACGAGATATACATTATTCTTCTTTAATCTATCAAGTATATACATTAATGTTTGTATTATAGTATGCTTTTTTCCGTTATTTTATAATACTACATTTGTATTCTTACTTACCCAATTGGCTACTTTCGATAAGAAAACACATACTCAATATAATGTACTCGCTCTCTACTTATCATTATTGTTGTTATATAGATCGATTGTTTTTTTTATTTTTGTTTTATGAGTCATAATACCACATAATGAGATATATTATCACACACTTACTTTCACATATTTTTGGTTCCTTGGAACGGGCAATTTGCCTAGTTAGGAACCAATAATTTCGACAATAAGTACAATAATCTATAATCAATAGGTACAATAATCTATAATCAATAAAAATATTTTAATAATATCTTGTATCATATTGTACTGTGTGTAAATCTAAAGGAATAAATAAATAAATAAATACGTCCGTCACTATGAGTCGTAGACACATACACCCCCAGATTCCTACCCACCCCTCACACCTTTTTCCTTCCCTTATTTTCCTTTCCTTCACACAGCATCCCCAAAGATGACATAGGGATTTTTTCTTCGGGGCCTCTAATGTAAAAAAAGGAAAACGTAGATATATTTTTTTGTAAATTGAATGTAATAAATGAATTACTACATTTCATTTTTAGACTTTATCCTCTAGGCTTTACAATCCTATAAGTCCAATGAGGTTCAGACTTTGCACATTTCCTAGTTGATTCATTGCACACCATCAGCACGCTTTGAGCACTCATTACTTCCTAATGTGACTCTAAACTCTGCAACGTTCCGTAATGATCCGGGACCTCTGCTAGTTTTTGGTTTTCAAATTGAATTCAAGGGTGGTTTATGTATATTGTGCGTGTTCCTTCCACGTTTCTTCACCTTCACTTAACCTTTGGTTAACCTATGGACAATCTTGATACTAAAGGCTTCGATGGATCGTTGAACTCCGGCTGAATAAGGTTAATATAATAAATAAAATTATTTGATTTCACTGTATTTTTACGGAGAAATAAGCACCAATTGCTTAATCAAATTAAATTAGTCACCTAAATAATACTTGGATAACATAATAATTTAGCACCAGAACCCATTTATGTTAAATAAATTTGATGGTCATCAGAATTTAATAAATGAACACTGATTTATTTATTATCGATCATCGAAATTCTTGAGTAAGCACCGAATGTAGAAAGTTATACCATATTGCGAAAATATTAAATAACTAGCAGTTAAAAACCCGCTCCGCGGGTAAATAATTTTGGAATTTTAGAAATATGAAAACATGTCAATATAAAATCAGATATAATTAATAAGCAAAAAAAAATATAAACCCTCTTTTAAATATTTTTCCACTCAACTGGTCTTTCCCGTCTAACGATATTGTAATTCGTAATTCTGATAAACTCCTCCCACTCTTACCCCTCCCTCCTACTTCTACTTCTTCTTTCTAATTGTAATCTATATTTATTTTTTGACTTCAATTTATACTTACTCCTCCTGATGAGTAACTTATAAATTTGTCCATGTAACATGTAGAGGTTGTATGTAATTAAGTGATTTGAACAAAGTTATTTATTTTTTAATAAAATAAATAATGCCATTATAAAGTGATAAGCTTCCAGAAGAAATCTTCCTATTAAACGCTTGTTAATGGTCAAGTAATTTTGCGTATTGTTAGCTGCATATTTAAATATTCGCGTCAGTCATTTGGTTTGGATTAGGAGGGTATGGTGAAGTTAGGTTAGGTTGAGTTCCATTATTCCTCGTTACAATAGGTATAACCTAATAAACAGAATAAGGACATTATTTTTATGCATAAGTGCCGTGATTATTTATATTTAATTATTTTAATTGTATTTCTGATAAAATCTACATATTGATTAACTGATGTTTTTTTTAATTTATTTTAAGTATATTTTATTTAGTTAAAATTATTTACATTTTATACCTAGTGTATATCTATTCTAAAACTACTATTTAAATATTCCATTACATACGTACTAATACTTGGATTTCACAACATTTAGACTTAACCCACGAAAAGCTTTCTGGCTTCCTTAACATTTAAAGGGAGTTCATTCCGTTAGACGGAGTTCATCCCGTTGGACAAACTGCTAAAAAGCAGTTTATCGGGACTTTTTTGCCTTATTATAAAGTTTGTAAAGTGTGTAAAACATAATAATAAAAAAAATAAAAATATGACATTTTGAAACCTTTATAGAAATATTGTTTAGTGTTGCTAATAAATTTGTCTTAGGAAGCCTAAAATCGTTGCAGCTTTTCGTAGGATAGCCATGGACTGTACTATTAATTCTAACAATTTTTAACATAATCTGGTAAAATTTTATTTTTTTAAGTTGTGAATAAGTACTAGGGTATTACAGACCAAACGTTGCCACACTTAGTACATATTAAGTTGTTTGATGCATTTGTAGAATCTGTTTGCTATAAATTTGCTAACCAACTTTTATTATTTATATTTTGTGGAAAAGGAGAAAAACATTAGAACTGATAGTAAAGAAGCATTTTTAATAATTTACTTACCTTGTCCGCAAATTTTATTAGGGTGGGTTCCTGAAAAGCAGGGGTAATGTAAAACTTGCACAGTGTTTGATAAATTATTGCTACCATTTTAAGTTAAGTTAGCGGCATGTCTTAAATAACTTTAAAGTGTCCTGAGCAAGCCGTAAATTATCCGAAATGCTCAGCCCCAAATTACAGGCGGAATAGATAATTCACACGTCTACGTGAAACCTCCCCGGTCACGTAGGTAGCTATTAAGTAGTATACGACGTTTTAACACAAGAACCTACTATTGCCGGCCAGTGGCGTAGACTAAAACCCCTGAGCAACTTAGCGCAACCCTTGAAATCGCCCCCTCCTGGTAAATCACCCTTGACAATATGTTTAATCATATTTTTTATGGGTTATGTCGGTAGAAACGTCGCAGTATTATGAAACAACGGATCAAGATTATTAAGTGTTATGTTATCTCTGCACGGAGATAAATAACTATTGCTAATTTATTAAGAATCTCTATAAATTATTGGTAATTCCGATATAAAACGGGATTGCAGGCCCTACGATTGACTTCATATGTTTTCTGATAAACTTTAGTAAATTACGAACATATTATCATGGTGTCGGAACAACTTGTTTATGAAATTCCGAAAAAATTTGCATTTCAATGAAAATTATTTGTATCTTTAAGATGTATTATCAAAGCTAATCGTCTTATAATATATCATGATGAAATTTATACTAATTTTACTGATTTTTATAAATTATAAAATATTATGAACACATGCATCAATGAAATATAACTATGAACGTAAGATTTCTTTTAAGATATTTTTCAATGATCGTACGTATAAATAATGCATGTAATAATACTATTTGTCTACATTTTTTATAATAAAAAACTCATATACTTTTCCTGCCTTTTTTAAATTTTATTCATTTTTATATTAATTTGTTTTCAGTTTACAGTTCAAAAATATATATTAACGAACACTTCTTTCCTGAGCACCAGCACCAACTTACATTATTATTAAAGTCCATTAACGAATGAATGGTTAGGAATTGATAGGCACTGATGTTTTAAAAAAATATATTTTAAGTATATTTTATTTAGTTAAAATTATTTACATTTTATACCTAGTGTACATCTATTCTAAAACTACTATTTAAATATTCCATTACTTACGTACTAATACTTGGATTTCACAACATTGAGACTTTACCAACGAAAAACTGCAAGTTTCCTGGCTTCCTTAACATTTAAAGGGAGTTCATTCCGTTAGACGTAGTTCATCCCGTTGGCAAACTGCTAAAAAGAAGTTTATCATGACTTTTTTTTCCTTATATTTGTAAAGTTTGTAAAATATAAAGTTAAAAAATACAAAAAATTGAACATTTACAAACCTTTATAAAAATATTGTTTTGTGTTAAGAAATTTGTCTTAGGAAGCCTAAAATCGTTGCAGCTTCTCGTAGGATAGCCATGGACTTTACTATTAAGTCTAACACTAAACTTTAAGTAAAATACCAATGTTTTGTCACGATGTCCGGACACGTGCTCATAACATTTTTGCATTTCGTTGATATATTATTACAACAAATGCAGGTAGACGAACACGTGTTCCGATATTATTATGGATTTACCAACACTGTATCAGGAAGCGGCTTGCAGTTTTAAACAAGGTTGCCAATAATTTGAGGAGATTTTCAATAAAAAAAATTATTACATATTTTTCTCCGTGTAGCGCCGCTGGCAGCATGGTCCTTTTAAGGAAGTGGCTACACCACTGGTACCGGGATCCGTGATGCGCGACGTGACGCCCTTCGCCCTGCCCCCCCCCCCCCCCTCCTACCCCATCTGAAAACTTTCAAAAATGGAAAAAGAAAGGCGAAATGTCATATTCAAGAAACGTGAACACTTCTAACACTTCCAACTCTCCGGCTCTCCCGACTCTCTCATCGTGAGTTACGATTCCAGCTCTGGAATTCTTTAGAAGGGATTTTTTAGATTGTTAACAACGCCACGCATTGATATTCATATGCCGTGGTGTCGTGCCATCCGTCGGGTCGTTTTTCATATCAGTATCTTCCACGTTTCGAGTATAACACGGCATAAAAGCCAACACCATGATTCATATTATTACTCCTGCATTATTTATGGCGCGGCTCTGACACGGAATGAGTAATGGCGGGAACCGGGTGTGATCCTTGTAAAATTATCACTATAAATCACCTTTGTCACCGAATAACTTGTAATTATTAAGACACCCATGGCGGGGCTTGGAGGGTCCTCGCACTCATCGTAATTTCTATACTGTTCTAGTGTTGTTACTGTCTCTGCTCAGCGTGATATTGATAAGATTTTATATCATATTCGCTTTAATAATTAAAAACTAGTAGATATTAATACTTTGTATTTATTTTTTGGCTTACAACCAAGGGCGACCTTGACCTACATCTTTAACAATAAGTTTTTTTTTATAACAGCACTTACGAGTTAATGATTGTACAACAACGAATGTAGCCTTTCGTAAAATATCTACCCATACTACTCGGGTTCGTCTACAATTTTGTTTGAGAAATATTTATATTGTACAATTACAAGTGTTAAAAAGGATTCAAATTATTTTCCTGAGATACATACTTTTATATATCACATGGTGAAGGTTATATTATTGCTTTTACTATTCTATACTTATAATCTTCACAATATTTTTTTATAATATAGACTATTTAAAATATTTATGTAAAATGGCAGACCGAACGCCCTCGATTTAACAGGCCACGATAACCAGTCAAACGCTCTATATTTTGTTAACAATACATATTCTTATTTTTGTTTAAGAGGTTTATACCTAAAAATAATTGTTGTATGCATTTACTATTTACTTGCTAATATGTCAAATGGATATGGTTAAATGTATTATTACTGTTACTATTGTGAACTAACAATCTTCAGAATATTTTTCTTAAGAACTATGTATGTAAAAGCCCAAAAGGCGTATAAATAAAATAAAATAAAAAATAAATAAAATTATGTATTTCACGGAAATGCAAAAATGTCGATCAACTTTGTTTACAAAATTTTGTAAAATTACCCAAACCAAGCGTTATTTGTGTTTTATCTTTTTGGTTTGTTTGAAATTGTAATCTCATTTTATTATTTCTCAGAAAACCGTATTTAATTTCGTTTCATGTTTTTCAGAAGTCAACAACATACATTACCTGCAGCATTTCTGCGAAAATTTAAGGTTTTTAACACATTGTACTTCTCCCATATCGGTGGCTTTAGTCGAGATTTTGTATCTCCGTTATTCTCATAAATTATAGATAAATGTTGATCATTTTACTCACTTAGAAAATTTGAGTTTTAACGCGTTAAAATAAGTCAATATCTTTGGAATGGTAGAGATGTCATGTTTTATGCAATGCGTGATTATCGATATATTTTTAAGGAAAGTAAGGTAATATTCGGCGGCATTTATTTTTTCTCTGGAGACTTTTTTTATATTTGTGTTTCAGGATTATAGTAATTTGTAATCCTTTGTACTTTGCATAAAAACCTTGTCTTGTGAAAACAAAATTTTACCTTTAATAAAAAAAATAATGATATTTTACAATCAAAATATGTCACCATTAAATGAAGATATAGTATATCGCGACATTGTGAGAAATTAAGTATTTGACAATACCTTTTCCTACAAACATAAAGTTGGTTGTTTTCGAGTGAAAAAAATCAAAAAGCTATAATTGTTGGACTAGTATTTATTGATTTTTTGGCTGTTAAAAATAAACCAACCTATTACAGTGGTTCAACATGAGGTGCGGGTTCAATTCCCGCCGGCGGCTTTTTTTTTTCTCGGAAGATTTTTTCACTTTATATTTGTGTTTCAGTCTAATAAATATTGCTTACAGTAGTAATATGTGCCTATTGCACGTTGAAAACTTAGTGATATGAAATATCGTTAATGTATTAAAATTCTAGTCAATTATTCGTTTTCCTTTTAAAAACGGGACTTGAGCCCTATAACAAATGATTTGACAAATTTCACAACAAACTATCAGTACCTAAAGCACGAATATGTTTTGAGGTAGTCGGAACACGTGTTCTTCAAAATAATAATATTTTCGCATCTCGTCCATTACATTTATTCGTACACGGCCATCTGCGTTGAACACGTGTTCAGATATATTTAGAATGGCTAATATTTTATTAGGAAATAATCGTGTAGTCACATTTTTAAACTATCTTGATAAAAAAAAACCGTACTCAGTTTTCTCCGTGTGAGTTCTTGAAATCATATTACTAATGTTTTATTCTCTTTAAATATTTATTTTTTCCTGTATATTATAATATTATATTACAAGCAAGAGGTCGTATGTGACTATTATCTTTTTTTTTGTTTTCATACATGATTTGTAAGAAGGCAGAGGACGATCGTAAGAGCTCTCGCTGGAACTAGTGTAATGTTGGATTTACGAACTCACTTGAATAACTTATTATATAGAATTTGTAAAGTGCAGACTTCAAGTGCTTGAATTGATACTTTATAGATTATTCTGTGTAAACCGTCATTGTCAATAATTCTAAACTCACTGATTTAGTTATACGACTGAATAAGCGAATAGCTTTTATTGCCTAGTGGTTCATATTCAATAAATTCTCGAAATAACTGAATGCGTACGCGATAAATTCCGAAATGATGTTATTCATACAATAATCATTTCAATTCTGTGAACATCTTTTGAAAACCAGCTTTTCATATAAATTGTGTTTCAAAAGTGTTTCCAAGTATCAGAAAATGCGAAAATTAATGATGTCTAAAAGTGAAACGCTTTGGTAAATTGAAATAGATAATAAAAAAAATACCTTTTTTATATCATCATATTGACTTACCTATTATCTTTTATTGCAACTAGGCAACGGGCAATCATTATTTTTTAATGATAAACTGTTTATAAGACAAGGTTTTTGTATGCCTAGCATAAAGGATAACAAATTATTTTAAGCAATAATTAGTCCCGTTGACGGCATTTATTTCTACTCGGGAGATATTTTCAATTTGTGTGGATATTTCAGGCGACTAATTATTGCTTATAATAATTTGTTATCCTAACGGTCAATCAGCTCTTTAAATATATTTTTCTCTAAGGCAATGTGGTTCGATTATTGTTTATACAGCCAATTTTATTTATGGCCTGCCTTTGCTTAATTTTTTTCTATTGTATTCCTGGGCTGTTAATATTGTGGACTTCGGTCTTGTGATTTCTTTATAAATTTGGTATTTTTTTACAGTTGATTTGTTTTTAGGCCAATTTTTTTTTCAGCTTGCGACGCCATTTTCCCTTGATTTACGGATAAAATAAATAAATAAAAATTAGACAGCGCTTTTGTGAGTTATCACCTCAGTGGCGCTTTACAGTTGATGCAGGTATTAAAAAAATATATAAATATTACCAAAATAAAGTGAAGTTAAGTAAAGTAAAACGAAGAACAGGAACAGGTGACATGAAGATAGAAGATGGAGACTCTGTAGCAAGAATCCTAGGTGGCGAAGAAACTGGACCAGCTGCTGCAGCGAAAGAGTCCACCAACAGTGCCAACACGAGGTTCGTCATCCATCCAGGTATGTGTCTGCTGCTAATAAAGCGCTGACACAATATCCTCACATATATAACAGACCTTGGCAGCACTGCTGTGACGTTCGACGAAGATAGAAGATGGAGACTCTGCTGCAAGAATCTTAGGTGGTGAAGGAACTGTACCAGCTGCTGTAGGGATAGAGACTACCCCGTCCACCAACAGTGCCAGCACGAGGTTCGTCATTCGTTCAGGTATATGTCTGCTGCTAATATAGCGCTGACATGTGTCTGCTGCTAATAAAGAGGGCTGACACAATATCCTCACATAGATAACAGACCTTGGCAGCACCTCTGTAACGTTCGACGAGTCCATCATAGTCTCTATCAATAATAATATTTGGACGATTTATACAGCACCGCTCTTGTGCAAAATCACCTCATCTCTCCTAGTGCATCTTATCGACCCCTTTAGACTCTTTCCTGGTTCTAATACCTAAATAAAATCCAACAAAAAAAATTACATTTTTTTCTATTGTCGTGATCCGACGATTTCATACCTCTGTCTCAGACCTATAGCTCGCTTATCGCTGGCTATCATAAGCAAAATCTTGAACCAAAGTCTAAGTGAAGTGTATGTGTGTCATCTGAAACAAAAAACATAAACAAAAACAAAATTTTTAAATAAAATATAGCTCTTTCCCGCCTTGGTTTAAGTAACCATTGGTTCCTCCTTCAGGGCTCTCACTTGGATTTAATTTTTTTTATAAACGAAGTTGCACGTAATAAAACGACTTTAGACCCTCGAATGTCTCTGCACAGCAGTGATTAGTGGTATGGGAGATGAGTTAGTAAATGTACAGTCAATGATGGATGAAGGTAATAAGCTAATGATAGAAATCAAATACCGGAAAATTATAGCCAGGAAAACAAAACAAACAAAATATGTTCAAATTTCACATATAACTGTATAAATTTTGAAATAAGAACAATACAAAAAATTCTTAGTGACAAGTGCCTAAAAAATAAAAGAAAGTTTAATAGAAATACTTGAGTAGTCATTTGAAATGATCACGTATATTATAACGTGAAAAATACAAATTGAAATCATGAACACAAGAGCAATTAATATGCCACTTTAAAATAAAGAAAATAAACTCTAAGAAAATAAAATATACTCCAGCTTTCTTCTTATAATGCCACCAAAAATGAACATCATTATCTGACACGTGACAACTAAAACTATTGTTGTTCCACAATTAAATTACCGTTCCACGATGTTGTATTTAGCCAATGATGGAAACCTAAACAAACAAGAAATTATTCAAAACAGAGCAATGAGAAATGTACTAAGGAAAGGCAATTATGATAACATTAATCGAATGAGATAAGATCTAAATTGGATTAAAATAAAAATATTTGTATTGTGTTCATTTTTATACACATAATTATGAATAACCAAATGTCCAATTAATTTCAGGATGAAGTAGTTTTTAGTGAAAATATACATAATTATGTAACGAAAATTTTAAATACAGTTTGCCACATTTGAGAAAAGCATAATCACAGAATTGCTTAATGTATGCAAATTTTTTATTATATAAATAACAAAATGTAACCATTTAAATATTAGTTGATACATGTAAAATGGTATATGATCTAACTCAATATACAATAAAAATATAAGTTTATCTGCTCTATAAAGAACATGACTGGACGCTACATTTTCCAATTGTTCAATAAGGAACAAGGTTTCGACCAAAATAATGTAGACATTTTCTGATTAGAAAAAGCGGCTAGCAAAACCCTAACAAAGGAGGGCATGTTTTATGGCTCTGCATCACAGTTCAATCTTAATTTTATGGTACCAGGCGCATTCTTCATTTCCCGGAAGGCGTTTTATGCAAAATCTATTCATGAACATTTAAATAAATCAATCGTTTTATATGTTTATGGAGTCGTCCCAAACCAATATAAATCCCTACATTTCTATGTTCATTATTATACTCTAAAATGAGAACTAATTAAATGGTTCGCTAATGAAATAATGGATTAGCAAAAAAAAACGTCTAACTTTATTTGGACATCATAACCTGCTAATGTTTTAGTGAACAAAATGTTATGCTCGATGCGTGGTTAGGTTATTTCGTGTCATTTGTTGTGTTGACATTTGACCATAATTGTCTACTCGATTAACTAATTAATTATCTGCGTGCAGAAAACATTTTATATTTGATTGAAACCTCAATAGTATGCTGAATTTTTAAATGATAGCCCTATAAAATTTACAATTGTCCACCAAATCCGTCGTCTTCAGTTGTACTTTTTAAAATGTGAATACCGCACAAGGGACCCAACTGCTCCCGAATGCGGAGCCAGTAAGACTGGCATTTTCGATTGGCATGTGTTGAGAAGTTAAATGGAGTGGGGGAGGGTGGTGAATGGTCTTTCACAAGGGAGAAACGTTCCGCAAATAGTATTAATAATACAAATTATATATTAATAAGTACTAAATTATAGATTTCTAACCATGAAAAAAAGCTTTTTTTCTTTTATACTAAATTTTGTTATGAGTATTGAATTTTAATGATTGATTCGGCAAATTTAATAGTAAATTTGTTGCGAGGTATATTTCCAAGCTTGCGAAGCTCGCGGCTTCCAATAATGATTTATTCATGCATCGTTCACACTGCGCCGATAGTGGCTCCGTTCCTCGCCCCCATCTGAGCACAACAAAAGGCTTAAAACGGCTGAGAGATGAACACTGAACACATGCGCTGCTTACAACTGAACCACTGAACATATTCCCTCGAGAAACATCACGTATTTAGTGATTTCAAAGAACTCGGTTGTCTTTTTATTTTTGTTATTTACTACACATAGTTAAAAAATGTAAATATTTCACTCTCTAACTACATCAATATATAATATGAATACACATGACACTTATATATTATAATAATATAATAATAACAATAGGTACATCATATTTTTATATTTATTCTACTTTAGAAGACATTATAATTTTGTTCGCTTAGGAGATTGTAAATTTGGATTCTCTCATTGCCAATGCTTCTACCAACAACATTAGTCTTTACTGTGTTAGTCTACAATTTATTATTTTGTCTTGTATACTTCAGAAATTCAAAAATGTAAAAAATGTGGTAAATAAAAAGAAAGTGAGAAAATCTACGATGCATTACATTATTCTCAAATCGAATATGAAATTATAGAATAATCATAAAATGATTCCTTGATTGATAAAAAATTATCTATTGGCAAATAAATGTTTTATTATTATGATTATTAAATATGACAAAAATGTACTATTAAAACAATTGAAAAACACGGTATCCTCTACAAGACTGCGTATCCATCACACTAGATCGAATCAAAATTACATTTAAAAAAAACATTCCAAATTATGAAACCACGTTTGGGGAAAGAAAGTTAATTTTTTATTCAACAAAACTTTGCAACATCCTCTCCACCGGTATAAAACGAATAGGAAAGTTTAATGAATATAAATCAATAATAAAAATCTGGCTGTAAGCGGTCAATGAAGAAACCTTTGAAAAAACACTAAAACCGCCATCGAAGACAAATAAAATAGAATTAAATAAATTTAGTTCGCCACAGCACAGGACTCCCTAGTGTAGAGGACTAAGAAACATCATCACTATGCTTTAATTCACCATTATATTTTGTATTTATATAATGTATTGTAATTTGATATAGTCGCTAAAATAAAAATAAAACTTCTTGTGATAATGACCAGGCAATGACAGATAACAAACAAACAGTGTTAAAGTGTAATTTATGGTACAAAACTGATGTCGCTAATTTAGTATTTAAACATGTTATTTCGACTTCTATGTACCAGACAAAAAATCTGTTCAAACAATATTTCTGTTTTTAAATTTTTTTCTCGAATATCAGCAGTAAGGACAAATGAGGTAACTTCGAGCATTCAGACACGGCCTCGACACATTTCTCTCGATTTATATCTTCAGTGTATTGAGCATGGTAGTTCTACTTTATGTAGCTTTTGTCAATGCGGGCGCTGGCATCGTTATGTTCCGTGGCATCGGTGAATTTCTAAAGGCTTTCAATTATTTTTATATTCCTAAAAACATTTTTATTCACTGACGCATGGCCGATGTTTTCTAGTTCAAATTTAAAGTTTTTCAGAAACCTGCTTTTGGGCGATGATTCTATATTTTTATTTATTATAGCATTCCTGGGTTACGAATATTCGCACAATTTTTGATTTTTTGTTGAAAATGTTGTTTTTGTTTTATAAATGTGGATAGGTACTGCCAGTGACGGCTCGACCACTTGTTCCATGGCGGGGACTGATATTTTTTTACGTGTGATGAAATTTTACTGCCCTGAGAATATATAAAACTTCATGAACAAGTCACGCAGTCAGCGCGTAGCGGTCGCTTGTTGCCTTAATATCTCACAAAAAATCAACAAAGACAAATCATCAATTAGGTAAGTTTTTAGATTCTCACGGCCAAAAGCATTTTTGTTGTTTGTTTTTGGGGTGTTATGCCGTGTTGCGCTAACTCCTTCTATGATGGACACTGCAACGCTGTCCGAAACGTCGGCTAAAGAAGGAGTTAGTGCGCTAACACCCATAACACCCCAAAAACAAAAAACAACAAAAATCATCAATTGTTTTTTCTTTCTTTTAGTAGGTTTCGGGAAATATCTGGAGATCGTCTCCATTACGACTCTGTGGACTTTTACCTGCGCGATACTTAGAGTATCTTCCACATAGCGCTTGTGCAATGACGAGGGAACGAGAACCCGACGCTTTAAACCACGCGACTCAAAGCGGTATTATAATTAAGTTGTTTATTTTACAATACCCCCAGATTAAAAACTAATTACTGAACCACCGTGCCACTAAGAGCGTTATGAATTTTAATCAAAATTATATGGAATTTCTGGTTTATTGGTCATAATCGTGTTCCTCGTGACGCACACTAAGAACGTAATACCGCAGTGAAAGTAAAATGTCAACTTCTGTAGTGATTAAATTTTGCCAAAATCTACGTATCTCCAACGTTTTCTTGATTTAACAATAAATGAAACCAATGAATATTTCCATGTAACTTAATTAAATTTTTCAAATTGTAGAATTACTTAATGAGTAAAATTTCAAATTAAGAATCGCTATTATTGACAATAATAGCGATTCTTAAACGAAAATTTAAAACAGCAAAATCAGAAAAAGATCTCGTCTATGACTTGAATCCAGGACACTTGCCTTGCCGTGGTGCCCCGTTTAAGAACCGCTAATATTGTATTGAATATTATATATTTTTTAGTTGCTTTAAAACAACTCAAACCAATGTGCCGATTGATGTTGTATCTCTACCCTTATTTCGTCACAGTGAAATTGAATAACTGATTTTAGTGCACTGAAATTATAAGTGTATTTGGAAGGGTGTGAATAATAATTATGGGTTTCTTATTTTTGTAAATAATATTTATAACTCTCGTTATTCACTCTCATTTTTCGCAAACATAACTCATGTTCGCGAAAAATTGAAAATACAATAAAACATTATCCTCGCTTTAAGTCGTCCAGTTATAGAAAACAATGGCGATCAAAAAGACAAATTAAAAAATATATTTCGTCTCGTACTTGTTGATTTTTTATACCATTTATATTAAAGTAATATTCACCCGAAATTTTAATCAATTCGTGGAATGTTCCAAGTTTACATACACAAGCAAGTTAATTAATGAACTTTGCCGTACCTTTTTCTATGTCTTGTCCGAAAAATACCAATATCACTGCTAAACTCGGAATGGGTCGATTTTCAATTTTGTTAAACTTCCAGTGCGACCTCAGAGTTGGGTTGCTCTGTCCTTTCGGCAAAATGGGAAAACTCGGTGGAAATGTAAATGGGGCTGTTTCCTTTATGGGACTCTCGATTCCCCGCGGATGGGGCCCAATCACCAGCCCCTTTCCCTCACTTGAACGTGCTCCTCTTACTATATTATGGTCCCGACGTCCATACCATTGGGTTAACACAATAATTATGCCATTTCGACGTGTCGCACAAGTTCCTGAAAATAACAAAGTTTCTCATAAAGTTAAAACTGAAAAAAGCTTTAATTAACGTCGACACAGACATACCTTATTTTCGGTTTTGTCGATCAAACTCTGCGACCGTTAAGTTAAAATTTGACGCTTACAATTTCGATATCTTAGCAAAGTGTGCTTAAATATCTCCTTTTTTCGATTAATCTCAGCTATTCGTTGAACTGTTCTTGTTAAAATCACGGTTCTATTTTCATAAGTTTGATGAAAAATGTTAACATATTAATCTATTTATGCAGTCTACCATGTAAAATAATAAATATGTTTTCTATCAAAAGAATAGAATTTAATTAATGTTAATTAGTTCATATTAAAATATATTTGCCAAATTTGAACGGTCAGCCCAAAAATGAAGGTGAAATAAAATAGAGCAAACCTTGAATGAAATTTGTTCCAATTATACCATCCAAATGTTAATGCCTTACTTACTTAATGTTGATATTTCTCCAAAATGTATGCCTCAATGATATTGATAAATTACGGTTAAGTTCTATTAAAATCTGTATCCATCTTTCAAAACAAAAAAGCCTCTTATATTATCTCCCATCTCCTCGCCACTGCAAATAGGTACCTTACTTTTACTTTTTTTCCTTAAATCTTTTTTTCCACAGAAACAAATATCCCTATTTTTCTTACGCAAAAGGAACCTCGCGTATTTTCCCATATACACTTCTTTAAGATAAAACTGTATTGGATTTTCATTTTTCTTGTTTATCTCATAAATATCCTCATTTGAACCAGAGTTCGCTTGTAAATATACTCGTGTCTTGAATAAAACAAGTCATTCATCTTGCGGGAAAACACTGTGTTTCTCGGTTGGGAACATTGTTTACGGGGGAATGTTTTCTTGTTGTGAATCCGGAGGTTATATTTTTCCTTGATAACTGCACAGAGATGTCATTAGGAGAAATTGTCCGAAGGAGAATGTCTTCTGCAGCTGCGAGCACTTAAACAACAAACTGTAGTGTTGTATGGAGCCTAAGGGTAGTCTTTAAAGCTTTGTATGTATTAAGCGATTAACACAGTGGCTTAGTGCACTGGGGTGGGTTTTGGAAGTTGAGGGGGGTGAAAACTTCCACAAAAGACGCTTCCCTTAAAATGGGTGAGATAAAAAGTTGGTCCTAGGGGGTGTTATCTATCACTCCGTCGGTCTAAACACTCGGGATGGTGGAAGTGGATGGCGACCCTCTTCACTAATGAAGAGAAAAGAAAATGGGCTACCCTTCAATGTTCATCTCTCAAATTTTCTGTTCAAAAAGTGGAGTTTTTTTTTTAATTTGGCATAAAAAATGGCTCGTGGTTTAAAAGATTTTGTGAAGTTTGTTCACGTAAATTAACTGTTCGTGAAATTATACTACTACCGTCGTTTTACTGCTTTTTCAATACATCTAATTCAATTTTACTTTTGTTTTCGGGAATGGATGAATGAATGCAAATCTTGGAAGCACAAATTAACCCACTTCCCGACAACTGATCGAGCTGAAAATCGGCAGATAGACTCGTTGTCGATGGCACGCACGGACACACATACGAAAATATACACGTTTATCTGAAATTCTATGACATTAGATATAATAGTAAATATAAGCAATAAATTCATTCGTTTTTCCATTTCATCCCAAATGATACCATTTTTAACATTCATATATAAGCTTTTGTGTCCATGTAAGCTTTCAAATAAAATTCAGTTATAACGCGGCTAAACACGCAAGATAATGTAATGAAAAATGAATGCATGAAACATATTTCATACTTTTGTTCGTCTTATGATTAATTTCAATCCAGGGCATTTAATGTACACACGCGGACATGTACGTATATCTCTGTAATTGAATGACATCACAGTATTCAATATACGAAAGAAATATCGTTCCTACCCGATCGGCATTTGTCGAGGTTGTTTGTTGTGAAGTTTTAAATGACATTTGTAAATAGATTTACCATAGTAAAAAAAAATTACTATTCATAATTTCTTACGTTTCAAATTATGTATTCAACTTCTGATTACAGGGAATAGTTATTTATTCAGTTTTTTTTACTATTTAATAAAAAAACGCTTTCAATAATTATCACTATGAAAGTTCTCCTTCAAACAAAATTAGAAATACATATCACCTGCAACGTATTTTGGGTACCTATACAATACATAAATTTGTTATTCCTACCGAAAATCCCTCACGCAGTCATACTTTAGTATTCTTTTTAAAACTAACAAGAATGTTATGTGTCGGAATCTGCGGAAGCAATCACTTGTATTTTACAGGGTAGTTCAATATAATTTAGGAAAGCTGTATTTAGGTAGGCATAATATGTAATTAGTAATTACCATAATAATTTCATATGTTCAAAATCTTGACATGAACACACCTGGTTTCTTGTGGTAGTGCGGTTAAGTATGCTACGTAATGTACGCCGGTATCACGTACAACGAACAGTATAATTAACAGAAGTTAACTGCCTACCAAATGTCGGTAATTTACATAAATTTGTTCCAAAGTGGCTTTCCCGAAATTGCGGGATGTGATATTGGAGACTGTGTATAATTAATTAATGTTCTGTGACTCACCTTGATAGTAAGTTTGACTTATTTCTTGGTTATGACAGCCCAACGAAGGTTAAGTTAACCTTACAAACTTAATTCGTTGCATCGGTGTTCGTCGCACATTTTTATGCGTACAACAGTAACATTAATCCAGTTCTTGATGAGCGATATCAAACGTTTTTCTATTCCTTGTCAGCCTTTGTTTATTGCCTTGAAGGTCGGTACCGACTTACCTACTTTTTTCTTAAATTCCTACTACCATCATTATAACCTGAAAATATTGCTAGAGGAGAGCATATGTATTATTCTTTCGTGTGGTGGAGGGTCAGAGGGGGACATCTAGGTCTGCGAGCCATTCTAGGGCCTCAGGTGTCGCCATGTGAACCTCATCAATTCCGCCGGGGAATGAATGGAGCGGGCATTCGTTGACCACATGTTCGGTGGTCTACACCGCACCATATTCACACATCGCCGACTCTTAAAGGCCCCATCTGTGCATTATGTGGGCACAGCGGCAGTACAGTGGGAGCACCTGAACCTATTGATGGCGGATCAGGTTTTGCCAGGCAATGAAAACCCAGGCTGTCTCTCGGTGGGGTCCTGTATGAGGTGGGCATTTCCCACGTTGGCCGTTTGCCACTTAAGTTTCCACCTATGCATAGGTATAATGATGGAAGACACTAAGCCAGCAGGGGAATTGAACCCGGTGCATTTGTTAGATCAGCCACTGACCTGACTAACTTACTAATGCCGAACCTGTTTATTTTTGTTTTTCCAGCACCTCTTCTACAGCAGCACTTGTTTTACTGCAATATCCCAAAACGCATTATTTACTAATGGGGTCTTAACTCGTGGGTCGGATCACATTTAATTATTTCGTTTAATGTTCTTTTTCGTGATGTGAAACTTTCCAGAAATCGCGAAAATCCGGCCTCACACAAATAACAACACTCTCTCGCAATGGATATAAAACGTTTTAGGTCAACCCTGCTAGAATTCAATTTGAATTAAGACATAAATGCAAATACTTGGCCGGTCCTATTTGCATTTCGATGTTGATGGGCGCCGCAAGAGTCGTCTGAGCTTTCACGAATCTCGCACAAAACCGGTTAATCCAATCAAATTTAAGTTCTAGCGATTTAACGTTCGTTGCTTGTCTCGGAAGTTGTGTACGCGTACGATGAGCATGGCCTAGGGCAGGGTTGTACCATTCTTCCGTATCGATTAAATGTTCATATACATACAAATACATATAAGATTAAATGTACATATACATACAAATACACATATGATTAAATGTACTTATACATACATGATTAAATGTACATATACATACAAATACGTATAAGATTAAAGGTATGTTGTAATATTTATTTTCCAATAAATAATAATTATTTGGTGTTGTAGAGGTGAGTTAAAATTGTTCTGGCGTAAATTTGTAGGCACTTGAAATTTGTTAAATATTTTTTTACCTATGATATAATTTTACCGGAAAATTATTTTTACTGCGGTTTTCAAAATTGGAACTGATTTGTCGAGAATTCAGACCACCCCGTGAATTTTCACGGGTTTGCGCTAGTAGAAATAATTTGATTCGCCTAGAAATTCCAAACAATTTAATGTAGTGAATAATATGTCACAGATGTGATTTGGTATTTTCACGGCCAAAACTTGTATGGTGATTTATTTTTGGGGTATTATGCCGTGTTGCAACTACCTCCTTCCTTAGCTAACGTTTCGGACTGAATTACAATGTCCATCAATGTAATACTGTCCGAAACGTTGGCTTAAAGAAGAACGTAGGGCACGGCATAATACCCCAAAAATAAATCACTATGATATATCACAGGTTTAGTCAACGAAAACTGATAACATTATTTCAGATAAGATTTTATTGAGATATACAATTTAGATAGTTTTTGTCAGAAACCGGGATCTAATTATTGATTTCCAAGTTTTTATAGTTCTTTATTTTTGACGAATCTTCGCAATACTCTACAATATCCACAATTTCTACATTAATCTAACTTACCGATTCAAATATGTCTAACGAAGAATTATATGTTCAAATCGCAAGAACAAAACACCTACTTGTGTAAAGTATTTGTTAATACAAAAGATTTACCTGCTGTATTCAGAACGAATCCTTGAAATGCTCGCAATCACATCGGTAATGCAACGGGCGACTAGACTGAATTATATTCCACAAAAATAAAGAACAACAAAGTACAGGGTGCGGCTAAACGGACAGTGCAAAAACAGTCGGTGGAGTTTTAGTGGACTATTCAAAGAAACGGCCCGCAGTACACAAATAGGGTTTATTTTATTTTATTCTGTACATCATGCCCCTTTTTTGCATGAAGATGACATCAGAAAGATGATGGCCTCCAGCAGTGAAACATTGATGAAGGCGATTGCTGAAGTTTTCGGCCGCATTTTGGCATATCTCAACGGGTATAACAGTAATAATTATTATTATTCCAGGATGTGGTAAGGTTAGTGCAATCCAACACGTCCCATATAGATATACACTTATACGTGAATATAATTTTTTTTAAATATTAGTAAGTCTGAAAATTCATAATAATAATCAGTAGTTATGTGAATAAAGCATTTTCAAGACATACACGAGATCAAAATATAAACGACAATTACGAAAATCCAAATTAGATAACAAAAAAATTGTAATTAATGAAAATTATGTAGGGTGTGGTCTTGAGTGAGCTTGCGGTATAGCTGCGATTTTCTCCCGAATTCGATCCTTGAGTTCTTCCAAGGTATAAGGCCGATGTTTAAAAACATTTTTCTTCAGGAAGCCCCACAGGAAGAAGTCGCAAATGATCGAATCAGGTCAGCGAGTAAGATTGAAGTTCAGCCGAAAGGCCCGCTGGGTGGCGACGAAAGAACGGCCATTTTCAAAAAACGTGCGGACGGCAAAGCCCGGTATTGTCCGGACTAACACATGGTAACGACTGAAATCGGCAATACCCTTCCGAAACAATGAGACTCCATGGAAGTACCGGCCCTTCGAAAGTGCACTATCTGTTTTGCTGCACCCTGTACTGCTTGTGGTTGTACTACATTCGTGAAAACGGACGATACACCCGTAATATATTCAGAGATGAACGTAAAGAATGGGTTCATACATTTGAAAGTGGCTGTCTGGCAACCTTAGCTTTATGCAATGTGATGGCTGAAGTACACAAGGGAAAGGTGTGGTATCGGGAAATACCTTAAAGGGGTGATTTATTCAAATAACGCCACATGAATATTCAATTTAACGACAAAATAATTACGGCGTATAAATTAACTGTTCTTACGCTACGTGACGCTACACTCAGCGCTGTGAATAATACGCCTCATTAGCGAAGATTTTTTTTAACCGATTTAGACTAAGTTTGAAAGCTTGAGGCTTCATTAATCATATTGCGTGGTAAAAAATCATGTCACTTCGTGTCCGCAAATTCTAAATTCACCTCAAAACACAAGTTTTTTTAATTTTAAAAATGTAAATTCTGCATTATTTTTAAATGATTAATTAACTGCTTAATTCACTCACCTGTTTCAGAGTGTAATTGCCTACTTATAATATATATTCATCAGATTAAATTTCATTGTTATTTCGTTTTACTCAAATTCTCTTTTGGAAAGTCCGCTGAAGAATGGTTTACGATCACGTTGAAATGGGGTACTTACCGTACAAAAAGCTTTTCGTACGTTGTCATCACTTCTGCCAAAAATGTAACTCGAGATAAAATACCCCAGTTTTACAAATGTAAAACAATATAAAACATCACTCAGTGTTATCGAATTCCTAAAAGGCTTCCAAATGGGTGAAACCAATATGTTCGTGGCTATTTTTCAGTTACAATAAATGTATTATCTAGTAGATTTTTTACCCCTTTTTTATACTTATGAGGAAGCTACAAGCCAAACATGTGTATATTCTTAGTATACCTTATATTGTAGGTAATAGGCATTAAAATCGCTTGATAAACGGAGTCTAGAAACGTTCGATTTTAAGCACTAAACTGGTTTTTATTTATTTTGTAAATATTTTTTTATAAGAAAGCAAAAAAGTTAATCATGTGAAACTGTCACAGATAATCTAAGCTATAATACTGTATTTTTTAAAAGTTGTTTCCTTTACGCGTTCATACATTTCTATTGAAAAATATTTTTTTAGTAGTTTACATTTGTATTTTTTATTGAGTACCTAATTCATTTTTTTATTTGTATTCTACTCAAGCTAAACGATAGGAAAACCTTCAATTTATCTAAAGCATATTTTGGTATTCATAATTTACACCAATTCGTTATGAAGATTAATCAAAATAGTGATTTGGCACTAAGCTTCGCCTGAAACCTTAGAAATAGTTTGATTTCTAACAGTCGCTTTTCTTAACGATCATAATTCAATTAAACAATTCTTGAAATGAACTTTTTTCAAGTGAAAAAAATATTTTTTACAACAGTAAAAGATTAAATTGTTTACGGAATCCATCAGCATCTATTTTACTAAATAAAATATTTTTTTGATAAAAAGCCTTACGTAATACGTTTTAATTATCTGGAAAAAACTGCCTGTAAAACTGAGGTCTGATTCCCATAGAATTCGTTCTCGTAGAAAACTGATCATTACATTTTGCTAATGAAGCCTCAAGAATACCCAATAGATTTCTTATTCTAAGAATCGGAGATGCTGATATTTTTAAGATATAAAATGAACAATTAAATTAATGAAAGATAAATAGGTAATGATTTTTCAACTGAAAGTTATACAGATTTACTTTTATTTATCATGCTTAAAATGTTACATGTGTAATATATATATATATGCTTTTCATTTTGATTTTCCCCTATTCTACTTATATCAAATACTTACATAAAATTATTTATAAAATATCTCCACTATTTACGAATCAAATATGTATAGTAAATATGTATTCCCTTTTCCGACTTTCTTGTTTTAGGTGTAATGTTTTTACTTTAGTAATGCCAAGATGCAAAACATGTTTTATCAGAAGTCATTTTATCATTATAAAAAGCTAAGATTATTGTTGAGAATTGTTGTAGAGGTGTTGAAGAAATATAAAAATTTAAATAATATTTTCAGTAAACTGATACACGGAGAATAGTATTTTCAAAGCTTTTAGTTACCTTTATTGGCAACGGGGAGGTTAAAAATCCATTTGAAAATTTTCTAACATTATTTATTTTTTGCAGAAAAACCCTGGCACCGTCAGGTCGGCCGAAGTGGACCGGGGGCGCAGCAACCACACACTGACCGCCTGGGTGCCCGCCGCGCACCTCGGCGCACTGTCCCGCCGTGCGCCGGCCCTGTGCGCCGAGGCGGGAGAGAACGTCTACACAAGTGAGACGGCCCTGCGTGCTTGGTCGCAGGTTCCAGGTTTGTTGTTAACTTACTAGGTATACTGAATTTCAAACCGAATCTAAATCGGGTTGTGATCGGTTGAGGTGGAGCGGGTTAGAGTAGGTAACCACTCGTGAAATGATTCTACTGAATTGTGGAAATACGACTTATTCTCCGGCTTTGTCATAAATGATGTATCTATCGACTTTACATATCCTCGATGCTACATTATTTATTCGTTTTTTCTCGATTCGCTCAATCGAGTTGACGGGGAAATCGAAGAGGAAGATGTTGTCGCTACGTCCGTCCTCGTTTTCTATTTTCCCTGTGCAAGAACAGCGCTCAGCGAGGTGCTCCCTCTAGCTCATATTATGAAATCGTAGGAGCGGGGAGCGGGTGAGGTTTATATTTACGTTGAGCATCAACACCTGGGCCTCACTTACCCGTGCCCCGCTTCCCCTCACTACGAGCAGGGCGGACCGATGGATGGCCGCTCCAGGATGGCCCGCCCGGCGGACCGATGAGACGCGGCTCTACTTAAAAGTGAAACTATGGACATGAAACTGAAGTATATTTTTTTAATCTGTTTTGTTTAGGATTAGTTAACGAGAATTAGGCTGAAGGTATTATAATATTTATAATACAGATAGAAAGACCGAACTCTCTTTAGCATAATAATTAATTAGTTCTAATATAAGTTAAGTTTTTTAAAAGATCTGGGACTTACTCATATTTTTGTATAAGTGGTTTGGGTCGGGTGAGAGAGAGATCGCCAAGAATAGCATCTTATGAATAATTGTGTCCTACATGCAACACTAGCCAACTGCCCTCTTTGCGATTCCACCCACCAACTGCGCTCATTTCTAGTGAGAAATAAAGTTTCATCTTTCGTCGCATTAAAAAAATATATCGAACTATGTACGTACTACTTGTGACTCCACTCAATAACGACCTGATAATAATCTACTGCACAAAATTTTCAGAAAATATTTATACGGCTTCCTATTTTTTTATAGCCAATCGCTTTATAAAGGTTTTTTGTCGTAGGAATTACGCACTTGACATGAATAGAACGCGCTCACGCATTTATATCCACAAATCTCTTTCTAACAATAGGCTGTACGATTAGGCACCGACTAATTTCCTTATGGCCTTCAATATTTAATGGCTCACTTGGACAAGGCCCATATCACTAATGGCATCTCTCCAAATGACATACGCCATTAATGAATACACATAAACTTTGGCCGCCCACTCCCGCCCTTATTTTTCATTAGGGTTGGTGCTATTTACCCCGAATAACAGATATCTAATCAATGTTACTGGGGTTTTATTCTTGTCAGGGCTTTAATATTTTCCCTTTTATTATCAAACCATTTATTTAAAATTTTAACTATTATACATCATCCATTGACAGTAGTTCTTACAATTTTGTTGACATTTCATTATTAAATGTTACTATAATTCATTATTAAATATTACTATTATTCATTATTAAATATTACTATTATTCATTATTAAATATTACTATTATTCATTATTCAATCTACTTTAGTGTACTAGTTCTTACATTTGGGACTTTATATTTTGGGAGTTATAATTTTATGTAAAGGTTAATTAAATACAATTATTACTTTTATGTATATGTAATATGTATCGATCACATGAGATGTAAGAATAATTTCAATAAATAATACTTAATCTAATAATCTAATACTTAAATATACATAATCATTTTTTTTTACAGGAAATTAAAAATAATTGTAAATTAATATCTGCTATAGAAATTTCATTCAGTAGCAATAAATGATATGAACTTATTCACGCATTGAAAAATATGGAATACATGCACATGGCGACTTATATAATTTTTGAAATTACTTTGCGGTCTGAAAATTGTGCTAGAATTTCCCTGGCGATATACCATTATTTAGATTCTAAACGTTGCTTGAAATGGCTTACTCGTGTTCAGTGACCAGATTTCAATTGACAGGTACTTCCCAGATTTCCTTTTTCATTGTCTCCTTTCCCTCCCACTCTCTTCGTCTCACAACATACCCTATTATTGTGGATACCATAATCCCATGGATTTCGGAAAATCAAAATTCTAAAATTGTACACTCATAAATAAGTTCAACAGCTTGGAATATTTTGAAACACAGTCGTATGTGCTACTCATTACGTATTGATAAAAAACATTAACAGCCTTTCTTATAAACGTGGTGAATATTGTATCCAGTTAAAAAAACAACTAACAAATAAACAATTCATGGAAAGATATATGCATTGTTTATACAGCCAAAAGAGGGTTGTTTATCTGTTGTATAAACTTGAAATTTTTCATAGAATATCGGAATATTTACAAGTTATTTTAAATGTTCTATATTATATATATATATTTTTTTTTTATGTTGTAAAATACCATTTTTAGAAACTAGATAGAATTAGCTTTTAGTGTTGTGTATTTGAAATGTACTATTTATAAATTGGAATATTTTAATTACAATCAAGAAAAAAAAAAAAAATCGAATCTGTTTTTGCTCCAAACGTCGAAAAATTGTAGAAAATACAAAATTTTAAAAACACGTTCCTTTTATTTCTAAAATATTCAAGAAAATGATCACTTAACGTTTTATCTCGTTAATACAATTAAAAAGTGCTATTTCCCAAAATATAAGTAATTAATACCAATATATTTTTTTTAATTAATAGAAAATATTTTAAAAAAAAACATTTGAATTAACTGTTTGTGCAATACGAACACGTTGATTTCTTGGATTTATAAATACCTTCACATACTTAAGACCTTTATGTAATTAAAAAAAACAGTACTGTGAAATTCTTAAAATAATATGTCAGAAATAACCTTTTGATAAATATTTTTTTAAACTCGGAACCTCATATTTTTTTGTCAAAATGCGACGTTGCCAGCTCTGTTGCAGCCAGTTAAAGATTTTTTTTTTGTAATAATTCGAAAGTCAGCTTATACATATAGTCTTTATTAAATGTGTTACTAAAACTCCGTTTAAAGTATACGAAGTGTTTTTTTTTATTATAATGAAAATTGCTGGTGCTATTAAAAAAATCAGGAGTACGGAGCTTTAAAACATTATACGCTCCAGCTCCTATTGCTCTACTGTTTTTTGTTTCAGCTTTGCTTAGAAACCTTGGATTTTATTACTGTAGGCATCCCACAAGTGAATTGATAGATGAATCCTATACATTTCCTGAAATTTGTTTACCAAACTTTATGCAGTTAATTCCACCGTTTCTACCCCTAATATAGTAGTCCCAGAGAGAGGTCGTAGGTGATGTCATAATTCTAGTATATTGTCTTTTTCTTGCAATACAAGTGAGAAGTAAGATATTTATAAAAACATTTCCAAATCCAAAGTACTAATAAACGGACCAGACCCTAGACGAGCCAGGCATCCACTCAATACAGAAACTCGCCAAGGGAACTGGTAAAACTACTAACAGAATCCTGCAATCTCAGGAGACACATGCAGCTGTTGGGAATGGAAAGCATCAATAAATACAGGAAATGTGAAGAGAATGAAGAGACTCCAATTCACCTATGATGCCCATGTCCCTCTTTGATGGCAACACGGCTCAGATACCTGGGAATACACACTGTAGAATAACGAGACATCCAGATATCCAGTGACAACCCTGGTGAACTGTAATAAAGAAACCGTCAAGTGAAATAGGAGCACAATAGGCCCACGGCCTGAGTATTCACAAGAACTATCCGTAAACCGTTTCAGCTTTCTTAAAAATAAAAATATGTAAGCATTAAAATTACTAGGTCAGTTTCTTATATTATATTTTCTTGTTTGAAGGTAGACGCGTTCGACTTTGAGTCTAGGGATAACTGGTTCGATTCCCATTTTTCTGTAGGACCCAAGGGCCCTGTAATGTGGATTGTTAAGTTTGATAGACTTACCAAGTTTCTTAAGGCGATGCACTACGTCGTGTAATATTTTAAATTAAGCCGCTATCAATAACAACCCTTACGTAGATGGCGATAAGGCTTAAATTCCCGCTTAACACCATCCGCCTGTTTTGATTTATGCAAGAAAAAAACATGGCCAAAAAGTGCCTTTTATTTTATTTTGTGAATGTTCAGGCATAAATATTTAATTTTTTTTGCGATCTTTTATAAATAACTTTATTTGCCACACTATACAATAAAATCATAACCGAAAATGGAGTCGTAAGTAGGAGATTTTGAACTTTAAAGCAGTTTTCATAGGCCTTATACATTATTTTTTTCTGGGCTCATAAAAATACTTATCTAAAAAATACTCGATTATTTCAAAGGCCAAGATGTATTCTACTCGCAGTATTTAATTAAAGTATCTGAAACATTTTTAGGCCACCAAATTTTCAAACCAAAAACACATGATTTTGCATTACTACGTATGGCATCGCCTTAATAACTGATTTACCTCTGAGAGTTTATTTCTGGAATGTTCTCATTGGGATTTAAAAAGCTGCCAGTGTATCTTTTTGTCTTGACTAGTTTAAAGAAGTGCCGCCAATGGTTTTTATTGTAGCCACAGCAGTTGTCACAGATAGTTGTCAGTTGCTAGAAAAAGACGCTGGAAGCTTTTTCATTTCCAGTATGAACGTGGCATCGCTTACTATTTTCACTTTTCATGTTTCATTTAATTCTGATGTGTTTTTTTTTACTTTTTGTTCGGTACAATTTTCGCCTTGCCGATTTTGTATGAAATCTAACAGTCGTATGCGCATGGGAGTTGTATCCTAGCGATTTTTGCTTGGGCAACTGCTAAAAACTCTAGAGACCGAAGTTAGCCTCATAAAGAGCATGCAGCTCCAACTTCGACGATAGTCGTTTTTCATATTCGTTATTTCATAAATAAATAATTTGTCGGAAATAATAACGACTTGAAAGTCTTCCCTTTCCAACTCTTCGCCTGTTCAAATCCACGATAACTTTAACGTCGTGTATATTCAACTGTAAACGACAAACTAACATTCGACTGATCGCATGTATCAAAAAACACCTTGCGTTCTGTTGTGAACGGTCTACTCCCACGCTAAGAACTCTCGGCCAAACCTTTTTTTCTCATCCGAATGCAGTTTAAGTTGAGTAAGTTTTTGGATAAATTTAAAAACTCTGCTGTAAAATGATATGTAACCCTTTTTTCTTCCAGCTATATAACTTTCAAATTTCGTTTCACACAATTCAGTATATTTTTTTCAATCTTTACAACTTGTACACCACAAGAAATATAGGAGAAAATTTTCTAACACGAAGTAAATTTTTGAATTTACTACCCATACAACGCACAAACCATGCGAAACGGGAGCAACAATTTTCTTTAGTTCGCATCTGTAAATTTGGTTATTTCAATTGAAATTAGTATTTAGAACACGTATTTTTTTAATTGAAATTAGATACCTAACACAATCTTTTACTGGGTGCCAGTCATTATATTTATAAACGTTAATATATTATTATAATAAAGGCGACAAAGCTTCACACCACGTCCCTTGTTCATTTAACTTTTTTCAGTATGCCATAACCACTCAAACGTAAATCTTCTCTCGCTAAAAATTGTCAAAACTATTTCAAGTCACGCAAGTTTGTTGTTTTGTAATGTCTTTTGTTGACTCGGCAAACAAGTGCGCACCATATCCACTTGCTGGTAACGTAATCAACACAGAGCCTAGGGCTCGGCCGAATTCCCGGAGACTTGTAGTTATGTGGACAGATTTCCCTACCGCTGGATAAGGATCTATGACTAACTTTGTTTGGCATTTGCGCCAAGCACGCTCACGGGGCATTTCAACTGCTTTTAATTGCGCCGTTTTTTATGGGGCCTTTACGTCCCGGCCTACCTACGTATACGTAAACTGCGTTTCAATGGTTATAAGTTATAAGTCTAATTAAGTTTATGGCTTAGGTACTCGTATATCACCAGACTATGAATTGAATTTATAGTGCAGAATACATGGTTAGCATAGGTACTACATCATATTATCCAAATATAGGAGTTTATTATGTTTTCATACCGGACTTTTGTGAGCTGAATTTGGTAATGAACCATCTGCATTAATTTCATATTGAAAATAATTACACATATTATAATGAAAGTATTTATTTATTTATTCAAACGCCATATAATGGCTTTTGCAATACGGTGATGATCGAATTAAAGGCGTACAGCGGTAAACAGGATAATTCTCATTCTTAAACATTCAAAATAAATATATACCAGTTTAACAATGGTTGAACTACTTTATACTAGGTTTGTATAAGACCTGTCATAAGTCGAAGCATGAGGTCTCTATGATAATAGTCAGTAGTGAGTTTATTGTTACCCACAAAATTAATTGTACTTGGAATAGCTGAGTAGTCGTCGCAACTTGGCATTAACAATTCAGGGCTTTCAGCGATTCAATGATACTTACGAATAAGAAGTAATAATTTTTAATAAAATAATACATAGTATGTAGATGTTTATCAACGTACAAACCGAGTCTACAATAATGACAAAAATGAACAAATGCTAGCTTACAACACTTTATTACGTTTATAATAAAACTGTTTCTTTTTACTCTAACTTTGTTGTCCTGACTCATTCCCGTACTTCTTTTAGGTAGTAGTTGTGGATACCGCATTTCCACACCGGGCAGTAAACATTCAGCCTTACTAATTAATAATAAAACACTCCCCAACCGTTAAACTGTGTTTTTGTTACACATTGAATGAAGACTGTACAAACTCTATTTTGAATTCTTAATAAAAAATGTGTTTAACTGGGCTACGAAACAGCTGGCAACGTCGCATTTGTGTAGACTGACGAATGAGATTCTCGTCTCTAAAAAGTTATTATTAATGGATTTTTTATGAAAATCAAAAAGTAACAGTCAATTAAAAAAATAATATGTGAGAAATAACCTAACTTTTTCGAGACGTGAATCTGATGCGTCAGTCAATTATTGATGTTTTTTAATAACAAATATATAAATCTAAGAAATCAACGCGTTGTATTACGTAAACAATCAATCCTAAATTATTTGGTAACTAAACGACATAAAATTGAAAGTAAAGTTTTCTTGCAGATTCCCTAGATGATAGGAATGTGTTTTGTAAATTTCGTGTTTTCTACAATTATTCGACATTTGGAGTAAAAACATATATGTAAAAGCCCCGGAAAAGGGCCTTAATTAATAAATAAATACATAAATATGTGGTTTTTTAAAAAGTTTTTTCATGTTTGAAATTAAAATATTCCAATTTTAAAATATTAAATTACATTTCCAAAAACAAAAATCTAAACAGTAATTTTATCGAGTTTGTAAAGTGGTATTTGATTTTACGACATCTCCAAAAAGAAGTAATATATAGCACATTTAAATACCTTATACATATTCCAATATTTATAAATAATTAAGGAATATTCCAAAGTTATAAGTTTATACAACAAATAAACGACCTTCTTTGCATATATCTTTCTTTTGTCTATTATGGCTGTTTAATGTCAGTTTCTATTAGTAAGATTTTTGTATACACGATTGTTTATCAACTGTATAAAATTTACACAACGGTTATTAATACTGGATTCTAAAAACTAAATTTTCCTATCTTTCACTTTCCCTACCCCTTTTCATAACATTATTCCCCGCTGTTATGGTCCCGTCACACAGGTAATAAAAACTAATTACACTTCACAATAAACATCAGTTAACCCTTGAACATATTAAACGAGTATTTATTTGAACGCATGACAGTGATGACTATGACTTAATCGACAAAGAACGTGACATTTAGAGTACGCAATGAAAAATTTATTACATGAACCTACGTTAAGTATGTTTATCGAGGCGTCCTTCATTCCATGACATAATGAAAAGGTATGTTTGTATTTTGAATGTGAACTCTCTGAAGCCGCCGTTATGCTAATGTCATTGACTAATGTTCATTTCGCGGGTCTCGTGTTATTCCAGCTACAGTAAATAATAAATAGAAATGTTATTTCCTACCCTCCCAAATAACTCAACCCCCAAAGCGAACTCTTTAATTATTTAGTTCAATCTTTATTTCTCACGAATGCGTTAAAGTATTTTTTAGCTGAAAACGGAACATAACTTTCTACTGGGTATTTTCAGAGTTTACTCTTAAGCAAATCCACTTTCCTTGTTTCTATTTCATTTTGTTAAGTAGCTGTCGTAGTTTTTCACCAATGAATATTTTAAAAGTCGCTGCGGATGGCAAACTGATTCAGTACTCTGCCTTAATTGGAGTACTTTCGTATACTAATTATTTCATAAAGAAAACTGTACATTTTTAATATTTTCACGATATTAGGGCATGACAATTTTTCAAAGTGTTTTTATTTTTCAAGATATGGACCTGCCACCGTAAAATAAAATAATTTTTCTTTCTTGATCTTTTCCTTTTTACTAAAACATTAAGTTCGCCTGTGGCCTGAGTAATGAATAAGTTAACGGAAGCTGTGCTAAGATATACATGCATTTTTAAGCAGTTCTTAATTGCATACATAATGACGCTATAAGCTACAAATTACTCTTCCAGAAATACCCTTTTGCGTCCGTCCATTCTCGGTTTAGTAATGTTTGTGCTTCGGCCTGACTGCAGACAACGACATGTTTTGCGATCTTTATTGTGCTGAGACGTATACGTTTTAGTCTTTATGCTACCAAAGTTGTATGGGGACATATAATATGTGCATATGGCATTCTATGTTTCACGTCTAGAGTGCACTTGCCGTACCCGTTCCCATCTTCATAGAAGAGGAACTTTACCAAGCCCTGAGCGAGATCACCATTCTACTCTATTTTTCTTATCTGCTGAAAATTGGCTGCTGTTCGGTACAATGGGGATTCTGCGCGGATAGAATGAGGAACTCAAATCACAGTCCTGCCCCCCTCCCCCCTGGCCCAGATAACGGCTCAATAGAGCCGAGACTGAGGTGCGATTACTTCATAAATCTTAGAGTCGCGCACAATTTCTGACGTATGAAATTCAGATTTATTACAGATATATCTTGGTTCTAGGAAAACAAGTTTTGTTGGCTTTTTCTAATGTGCTTATAAAATGGAAAACCGAAACTTATACCCTAAAAGTTGGATTTCCTGATCTAAATTATTATTTTTTATATTTTAGTATTCTAATAATAATTATATTCTAGTAAAAAAACAATGCCATTTCCGCTGATTGATAAACGAAAACTTTTTACTAGCTGTAACCTGCCACACGGTGCTGTGGTTCAGCCTGTCTGTGCAGATAAATAAAGAATAGCGCGTGTTGCTTTTATGTCCAAAAGATGGCGCTGTTTTTACTTGTCACAGATTAAAAAAACATGTTTTTACCCGTCTCAGGAGACCTCTATATAAAATAGGTATATAAAAACACGCGTATTCGAATGCAACTTTGTGTCAAAATTTCAAAACAATCAATGAATTACTTTCGTAGATTTAAGATTTGGAACCAACGACATTAACATTTTTTTATTTATATAGATATTATTTACAGTGATCGTATGCTGAAAATGGTTCAAATTTGTGATCTTAATTAATTTTCAAGAATGAAAAAAATGCAGATTATAGGTGTACCTAACTTCCATATTTCATAGTATGTATTTTTGAATTTAGGTGCTACTATCTTATTTATTTTATTTTGATTAATTTTAATTATTTTTATGATATTACAAGCCGACGAGTACCCTGCATTGCTAGTCTTTTCTTTAATTTTTAATATATTATATGCATGTATTATATTATGTATATATATATATATATATATAAACCTTCCGAAAGAAATTCTCTAAATGATAGTTGAAAACCCTATCAAAATCCATTGCCTAGTTTAGAAGAACTAAGCGCACAGACAGACGTGGATATCGACTTTGTTTTATACTATTCAGAGATTAGGTACGTACCTACCTTTTATGTTTTTATTTATTTATATTTATATTTAAATGTAATAATTGTACATGTATGGCAGACTGCGATTCCACCATCTTCCCAGTGCTGATGGATTTAAAAATATGTGTACATGTATGACACGGATGTTAATAGCCATAGGAAAATTCGTAGATAACTGTAGAATTTTCTAATCAATTACCAGACATTTTTTTTGTAATAAGTTTTTTCACCATCCATCATCTTCTAGCCATTGAGTATGCGGTTTAGGTAGCTAATCATTATAAAAAAAACTTAGTACCTAAGTGGTATTTATGAAAATTTGAAATCATAATTCAGTCCTAAAACCTTTGGCTGGTAAATCACTTCGTGCATTACACCGAAAGTGCTGGTAGGTCTCATGTCCCAGGTCCCAGGTCTCCATCCCAATCCTAGGTCCCAGTTCGAGGTAGGTCCCCAGGGCGTGCTTCGTCCCGCCCCCGGCTCGGGTCCATGGAGCGAATAAATAGCCGGAACCTGTGCCCGCCAAGACATCAATCCCGGAGATAAATTCCAAGATCTGAGCTCTGTGTGTAGCTGATTTTAATGTAGGAATGAATGGAAACGGGCGATATCTTGAATCTCTGATCGGTGGCTTGTGATATTCCTTTAAGATTTACTGGATATTTCAAATAAATACATAATTTATTCATTTACGCCCATATGGGCTTTTATATAATTTATCATGATACATAATATAATAGTAATACAGGAGTAAACTAATAGTAGTTATGTACATGTTTAGCTCACACAGACAGAATCTAGCATGCTAACTATAAAGTGCAGGAGTCTTACGAAAAACAACTTTTATCCGTCTAGTCTAGCCTCAATAAAATTAAACTGACACTCTTTTTTTTAAAGACAAATCTTCCAGGTTTATTTATTTATAACATGACAATATTTGAAAATATCCTACTATCTTATTTATTTATTATTACACGCCCTAATGGGCTTTTACACACTACAAAGTTTAATATTAGAGTATCACAGTTATTATAAATTCTACAAAATGAAAACAATAAAGGAAACATAATACAACGAAAAAAGAAAAATATTAAATGTTACAACAAAAGCATATAATAAAATAAGATACATTAGTAAAAATGATAAGAAGTCTCACATAAATAGATATTCAAAATAAAAATAAAAATATATATATTGCGGAAATTATAGATGTCTATTTGTGTCTCGATATATAAAAGAATTGAAATAAACAATATTTATGTTGATTATTTTTAAGATGAAATATATCTCCCAGATCAGATTATTTTTTTCCGAGACTGTGAAGTCTTGGAATCGGGGAATTTTGATAAGACAGTGTCCTCGTGTTGTAAAAATAAAAGGGTAGTAAATTTCGGCAAGATCTTTTGGGTTTGTGGATGCTGTTTAATTGGAGTAACTCAGGACAGTCAATTTTGTAATCTTCCCACCAAGTGGAAATTGTTTATGTCGTGACGGAGGACAGCAGGCCGAGGAATTGCAGTCAGAACGATGCCTCGGTGGAAACCCGAAGCTTTGCCGGATCGGCCACTGACTGATCATTTTGATAATCTTGTTTGCAGAAGTTATTCCTTTAAGATTTTATGAATATTTACAAAAAATATAGATTTTAATGGTTTAAATCTAATTCGTTTGCATCGACTTATTGATGCCTATTATTCATATTTTATTAATAGGTACTTATAATAATATGATCTGTAGATGTAATAATATGATTTTAACCGCCTCAATACGTTTTATATTACATTCACAGTGAATTGTATCCCCCATCTAAGTATATTTGGTTCCGTTTGTATTATTCATCAAATTCAAAGACGATATTCTTTCAAAATTTTCTGAATATTGATGAGAAATTTAACATTGCCTGAAACTGTCTCAAAAGTTTGTATCTAATCCATTATGTATTAAGGTGATTATCTTAGATTTACATTTTATTCAGTATTGTTAATCGTGATCATAGAAGATGTTCCTTTAAATTATGAATATTTATTTAAATTAAAAATTATTTAAATATAACTTGAATTTACTTGAAAAGTTTGTACGTGATGCGTTGTAATTTATAATATTCTTAAGTAGCACGTCGCGTCGGTAGTTTACGCGTAGATAATAATGTATGTATATATGTTGCAAATCTCGTTCGTAGAGGCGGTGGCAATGGTACCTGAATTGTGTTTCATTAATATGTAATTTGACATCTGATCGAAGATGATTAATCAATGCTTCGAAATGATAGCGATGTAAAACATTATTTATGATCTGGATCACGTTTATACAGATTGGCAGAAACTCGTAGTAGAAACGGAAAACTTAAAAAATATAAAATTCACAATGATTGTACTGGATAATGCGGTAATAGTTTTTTTCTGTCCTGAAACTCGTAGTATAAGCGGGAAACTGGTGAATTTATAATAAATATCACTTTGTTGTCTGTTGACTTCTGCAGCACTTCAAATTATATATCCGTATAAAATATACGGGTAGTTATGAAAATGTCTAACGTTTACCAATGAATAAAATGCTCAAAGTGAAATCTTTTAAATTCGATGAAATACATGTCTGAAAATAGGTCCATTTTGAAAACCAGTGAAGGCATTTTCGAAAGTTTTACCTAAAATTTGTATACGTATTTCGTGCAGAACTTAAAAGTTTACAGTCTAAGTATTTTTCTCATTCGAAATTTTTACATTTTCCTAATCGCCCTCGTGTAATTTATATATCATCATTCGTAATCTTTCCTGTGTTAGTATCAGTCTATAGTGCGTATTTTTCCGACCTACCTAAGTATCCCTTGAACACTTATTTTTTTTTCTTATACCGCACAGTCCCAACTTGGGGTATATTGTGAGGCTGAAAATAGTGGAGAGGGGAGGAAAAAGGTACCTGGCTATTCAGATCCGGTCACCAACCACGGCCAAAGCCATTTCAAACAACATTTCAATTTTTAATGGTGGTCTTACACCAGGGAAATACTGAGAGTATCTTCCACTCTGGTACGTGCTGCAAGTATATTATTTATTATTTTAATTGAATAAGTTGTGAATAACACAAATTAATAAAAATTTTTGCGCACGCCGGGATTTGAACCCGCGATCTTCTGATTGCTAATCGAGAGCCTTACCCTTCCACCACGGAAGCCGTAATGTATTATTCATTTACGAATAAATTTAATTTTAGTGTAGTTTGATTAAATTTTATATTAACACTGGATTCTGGACCATCCTGTACAAAAAGGATGCAAGAAAAAGTGAAGTCGGATCTAGCTAACTGGGTTGCTGGCTGGGTGTACTATAGAGAAGTATAGAGTGTATAGAAATCCCGAGTGGCGCGACTTTACGGTAGATCGGCTCCGTGGATTAGACCCCGGTCTTTGCTTTGTACTTCTGTATTGAACCCCTCAATTCTCCGCGAATACTCTCTGAATAGAATTGCTTTGCAAAAAGATGACTTCAATATTTGTGTATGGTTTTCTTGGCTTATAGAGATGGTGTTTAATTAACGTGGCTACCCAAAACCGTAATATTATTTAAAATACGATACAACTGAAACTATTTTATGTAATTTGTAACGTTTGTGTTTCTCAGAGATTTTGACAGTAAATAAGTTTTCTATGGACTTTATTTAAGTAAGCACTTACGTACCGTTACTTGACGCTTACATTGTAATAAATTCGCAACCCCCGTTACGATTTATCATAATTTGTTGCTTTGAACCTGTCATTCAAAAATCGTTCCTTTATTACGCCATTCAAAGATTTTCTTCAAATAAAAATGCCTTAGAAAGTAAACAAGAAACTCCCCATACAATCTGACTACCTTATTTCGCTTAAAAGAATATAAACCTTTTTATCTCTATTGTAAATTTCTCTTTATATGAAAGGTATCAAAATCGCCTTTCATCAATTCTTTTCAAGTTAATGGTTCTTTGTCCTATATTTCTGCCTATCTACTGTGTCATAGAATTAAATTAAAAAATATTTTTGTCTTAATCCGCAAGTAAATTTAATTTGTGTTATTTCTCAAATGACTCTTTTTTTTCCTTTATTTTTTCCCAATTTGTACATTTGACATTACAGTTTTATAATAATAAGAAAGGGAACCCACTAAGGCGCAGCCTGTGCGTGGGTAATATAAGTGTATACATTATATTTTTGTACATAAAAATAACAGTATGCATATAAAGAAAAACGGTAGGATTATAATTAAAGTTAGTCTAAAAGATTATGCAAGAGGTGCATATTAAAAATAAATCAAAGTAAAAATAAAGATTGTAAGATAATATATATGAAGTAAAAGAACACAAAATAAAATAATAAATAACTATACAGAAACAAAATAGAAATAGAGAAAAAAGTAAAAATTAAATGAGTAATGCTTCAACATTTGCATTGTACAGCCACAACTTTAATTCTTTTTGGTATTGCCCTAGTTTAGTTGTTACTTGAAATTTTTTTGGTAATAGATTAAAAGTGCGAGGTCCAATAAAGCTACTGTGAGTTTGCATTAGTTTGGTATTGGTTTGTGGGGTATAAAATACATGATTTTTGGTTCATATTTTTGAAATTTGTTTTGGTTTTTCATGACATATTTCAGGCTTTGAAGTAAAAATAGTTTACGGAGATTGAATAGTTGAGATTCCTTGTACAATTGATCAGTCGAAAATGTCCTCTTTTTATTATATATAACCTTGATAATATGATTTTGTACTATTTGTAGTGGTTTTGTAAATGTATCTAGTGCGCCACCCCATCGGATTGCACTAGAGAAAAATAAATCATTTTCAATTTGTCAACATTGAGTACTTCCTTAAGTCTATAAAATATGTACGTCAGATATCTTAATTTAGAAACGGTGTTATTAATTTGTGGTTGTCAGTTTAAATTTGTGTCAATATAATATATACCCAAATATTTGATCTTTTCAATTTTTCCAATTTCAAAGCAAGAGGTGCATGTTACTTTATTACAGTTAGCATTATGTAATCTAATTTTAAGGTTATTGGGAGGTTTTTTTTACTGTTTTTATGAAAAGTTAGGTAAAATATTTTATTATAGTTTAAGAAAAGTCTATTACAAGTTAACCATGATAAGACATTATGAAATACATTTTGTTGCATTTAAAAAAGTTTCAGGCCAGGATTTTCCATTTACTATTATTGCTATATCATCAGCGTAAGATACAATTTTACCAGGGATTACAACATTACATAAATCATTAATATATATTAGAAACAGAATTGGGACAAGCACAGTCCCCTGTGGTATTCCATTTTTTATCACTGTTTCTGTGCTATAAAATATATAAAAAAATAAATATATTTTAAAATAACATATAGTATATTTGCGACACGTTTCAGAGTGAAAGAAACTTTCAGTATCGCCCTGGTATAAGACCACCATTCAGAATTGAAAGGTTGCTTGAATTGGCTTTGCCCGTGTTTGGTGACCAGATCTGAATAGTCAGGTACTTCCCCATTTTCTTCTTCCCCATCTCCTTCCCTTCCCCACTACCTTCAGCTTCACAGCATACCCCTATTGTGGATGCCATAGTCTCACTGTCTCCATATGGTTGGGAGCAGTTAGGACTCTTGTGCGGTTTCACATGAAAAGTCTAGTAAATAGCTTAGTAAATTATCTAAAGCTTTCAATTCCGGGATCTCAAAAAGCGGGATTCCGGGAATCCCGCACTTTTTTCGGCACCGTAATCCCGGTGCTGCACATGTTTTAATACTGGCATTACGGGATTTCTGTTTTGGTTCGACGACCTTGTTTCAACCATGAGAATATTTTATTTTTATTGACGGAATGTCGTTTATTGCGCAATATTGTTGAGATCTCGGGGGTACAGAATAAAGGTCATAAAGGGTGGGTTGTGGGTGGTGGGTTAAAGATGTCTTATTGAAGTCCGAATAACATTCAGTATATAATCTTGTGGCAACACTGCACCTGACAGTATTGTTGATTTATTGGAGAATTATTCAGGCAGACGATCCTTCACTTCTTAATGTTGAGTTTTTTTTGCATATGAAAATAAGGTACGTACGATTTATTCATGAATTTATATAATTCATTCTCTGTTTACGCGCTTACGTGGGATAGACTTATTACTATATTAATAAGTGTTGAGGGTACTGTCAACGATTAGGACTTGAGAAAAAACATTACGGCGTATATCCAATCTGTAGTGCTAAAGATAACTCTTTTGAGAATACTTTTCTCACTTGATTTGAGAAAAACCAAATAATATAAGAATTTCCACGAATGCAGTGAAAGCTTATTTATAAAATACACCATTACAGAAGTTTTTTTACGCGAATCTTTGGAAAGGTTTGGACTCGTGTTCCGACATCGTGAAAAAATTTATCACGATGTCGGAAAACATGTTCATGAATTCGAATTTTTACTCGTGAAAACTCGTGTATTTTCTTTGTTCCAGTTTTTGCACAAAGGCATCCAAGATTATGCAGCATTTAATTTTGATCCACTGTTGAATTTTGGGCGTTTGAACAAAATGACAATAATCTCAATGGTTACTATATGTCGAAATCAGTCGAAAAAAAGGTTTCTATTTGTGTCGGAATTAGACATTGAAATTCTAGAGAAAGTCGTTTTAAATCTGTTTCTGCAAGAAAATCTTATTATTTATTATTAAAAAGGAGCTGGTAAATTTCGAATTCATAACGAAGCTTGGAGTAAATCTAGAAAAATGCAAAGATCATTCAAAATTAATGCCACCGGCCAGGGTGGAATCAGAACGGGTTTTTTCGGGATGTGGGAAAATTGAGACCCATCATCACCAAATGATGAAGCTTTAGACATTTTAATCTTATTGAGGTCGCATTTAAAGTCTCAAATATGTTTTGTTGTATATTTTTCACACGTATTATTTTTTTGTGCAGCTATTTTATTTTAATTTTTATTGGAATTTAGTTAATTTCAGTTAAATCCAATTATGTCCTAAATCCTGTATCTAAATTTCGCTAATAAACAATTAGTTAATGTCAATTAAGTGTTAATCTCAAGTGACCTACCAGGTAAGTATTGTACTGTATATTATCTCCATATATAGTTAGTAATAACATAGTAGAAATGTATTATATACTTGTACAGCGCCCTTGAGGTGATTTTGCACAAAAACGGCGCTATAAAAATCATCCAAATATTATTATTATTAATGTACCTAACGTAATATATTTATAATAACTGAAGCCTAAAAGTAAACATTTTTGCCAACTAGTATTTTTTTAATAATTTAAACAAATATAATCCCGATGCCAGAACCGGGATCCCGGGATTGAAAAAAATCGCAAGATTGAAAGCCCTAGTCTCCACCTACTATTAATGTAGTTCGTCGAACGTGCTCTAACTCCGTTTCAATTGAAACAACCATCAAACGATTCCGTCTCGAGTGTCTGAGGAAACCCTTTTCTTACATTTTTTCTTTGAATCTCGAACACAATTTTAGCTAGTCTTTGTTCTTCTTGTCAACTAATTTATCTCGAAATTCCAAGAATTTTTTTTTGAAAAACGGAAATACATTCTGTTTCTTTTCTCTCAGTATTTTGTAGTAATAGGTTACATAACTCCCTTCTTTTTATAAAGCTTCTACATTGTCCGCTAATTCGTTTACCAAAGCTTTCTCCAACTAAGCCTTTCTTCATTGAGGTATTTCCTTTAATTTTCCGAAAAACAAACATCGCAGGGCTTTTGAAGTTTAGGGCAATGTTAATCAATGAATGGGCTCAAGTTTGTTATTTTCAGAAAGTTCGGTTAACGTTGAAATTTATTACCGATAACTTTTCCAATAAACGAATATCTCGGAAAAATATGCTCTCACCATAAATCGAAAGCATTTAAATTATTTTATTTACTATGCAATCGATGCCTATCAAATAAATACCGTACTGGTATAGTTTAATCGCTTGTGGCATCCGCTATAAACATCTAAAATAATATACCGACATTGACATAAACAGTAAACATTTTATGACAGAAACGCAACAGATTAATGCTATTACAATGGTGAATTAAAAACGGCAATAATTATATTAATATTAGCACGTACCCGTGAAAATCATGAAATATTATAATTGTGGGTTTGTGGAGCAATTAGAATTTATAAAAAAAAATTGCTTCACGGTCATTGATTTTCAAAAGAAGAAATTTACCCATCGAATGATGGTAAACATGTAAAATTTCGACATCTATCCGATGACATTATAAAAATACAAGACGTGATATATTCACACTAATCGAACAAAACATGTTGCATCGCTTATGAAAATATCCATTCAAAGACATACCACATGCGTGTTCACAGTCCCTCACTGCAAAACTAGGCTGGGCCAAAGGCACATCAACTATATTGCCCCAAAATTGTTCAATTCTTTACCCAATTCCATCAACATGTCTCAAAACCTGAACTTATATAAGAAAAATGTTAAAAGTTGGATAAGAAATAATTTCGAAGCGAGTAACTTTTTTCTATAATTTAAGCCATCTGTTTCTAAATAACTAAGCTACCACATGTCTCTCTGTAAATTAAAGATTAATTTCTTTAAATCAAAGAAATATATACATGCATCTATGTTTTATGTGTGTGTGTGGGTGTGTGTGTGTGTGCGTGAGTGTGTGTGCGTGTGTCTGTGTGTGCGTGTGTCTGTGTGTGCGTGTGTCTGTGTGTGCGTGTATCTGTGTGTGTATGTGTGTGTGTGTGTGTGTGTGTGTGTGTGTGTGTGTATATGTTTGTAAATTTAAAAAAAAAAAAAGAAAAAATAGAAACTTCTCTAAAAAAAAAACCAATCACATTGATCTCTATAGATACATTTAACAAGTTTAAAAAAAAACTATATTTTAAACACCACTGTTTTATCCTTACACTATAATACCCACGCTCAGGCTTCGCCTTTGTGGGATTTTTTTGTTACTCTTTCATTCTATATTACTATGTATGTACCTGAATTGTATATGTATCAAAAATTTTGTTAATAAAAAAAAAAAAAAAAAAAAAAAAAAAAAAAGAATGTGTGTACGAATGAAATAGATATATTATGAAAGGTCCGAGAAAGTATGTCCACTTGACTTAGTTCAGTTAAAGCACGCTTTCAGTAACTTATTTTCACTCTATTAATTCAGATAAGCATCTGTCAAACATTTAAACAAAAGAAGTACACATTTCAAGTAAAAACAAAAAAAAAATATAATATAATAATTTTGGTACCTTGGTATAATTGTAAATATGTGTTATAATAATCAATGAATAAAAGTTTCGCAAACCCCTTTGCCAAACGTCTTGCCTCGATGACTCGTTCTCTACTCCTCACGGTCCTGGGCTGTAGACTGTAAAGCTGTGCACACCGATTTAACGAATAATTGAGTTTGGTTTAATTCATCGGTGACCTCCCTCTGTTTTTTCACATTTCCGTTAGAGTTTTCGTATTATATTTTCCGGTCGGAAGAGCGAGATTGGTCAAAGTCTTGGGGTATGTTGTAGGCAGACAGTTACCAGCTATTTTGGAAGTCTAGTTTTTCCTGGATCGTTCGATTTGTACCCTTGGCTGCTTGTGATGTCAAGAACATTCTTTAAAAGCTACACCGGTAATGCATGCATCATTTTCCAGTCGCTTCCTCTAAGTGTTGAAATTTTCACGTAATGTAGAAATATAGCAGGTATAAATGAGCTGATTAGTTGTATACTTGTGTTATTAGTTATATTTATTCTTTATTAGCGCGTACCCGCATTCCCGTCAAAAATCAATGGATAGTATGTTAGTAAATTTAGTTAATTTGTAAATAATACTTTCTTAAAAATTAAAAAGTTCGGAACCTTTAAAAAACACATAATCTGACTTTACTTGTTAAAATGAACCCTAAAAAATTAAAATACTTATTTAAAAAAAAAAGAATTAAAATAATTTTCTGGAAAAACATTACAATATTATAGTTATGTAGTTTATCGCTTATGTAGCTTATTACATTAGTTATGTAGTTTATTACACTTAAATTCAAAATAACTCCGAGTTAATTGAACCAGAGTTACAATCACTCGGAGATACACAATCGAAATTATTTTTAATAATAATAGTGTGGAACTGCGTAGTTGGCTCTTAGTTTGAGTAATTTTTAATTTTAATTTGATCTATTTATTTATTGATACAACATAAGTATTTTTTATAAAGTATTATTTGGTAATGGTCTGGGCGCTTTACCCGTGCTGAGGCCCCTATTTTACAATTTTATTTCACAAATTATAAATGTAAATATTTATCTATCTACACACCGTCTTACTCATCATAGATAATACGGGGGGATAAGAACGAGTTTGTAAAACACATTACTCATAATCACGCGCATCCGTACTGCGTATACCAGCCGTAATACGACGGTATTAGAAGCCGATTTTAAACCGCCTGTCACCCAGGCATCATATTAAGACAGAGATAGCGGACTTGAAAAAAAAAAGATCATTCGCGCAATGAAAATTTAAAAAGCATTATAAAAGTTTTTAAATCGAAATACCGATTTACCAAAGCAAATACAGACGCATTATTTGTCGATGAATTGTCCTAATTTCGCAAATGTCATGTGAAAAAACGTAAAGTTTACAACAAAATGCGAAATGCGATAGTGACCGTGTTTTTGAGGATTGGAACAAAGTGGTGTCGGTGTAAAATATTCTTGCATGTATATTATTATGAGTAAAAATTTTAACCATTTATTTTGAGCAGTATACGGCCCTCTTCACCTTATAGTTACACCTACGCTGCAGCGGCGCATTAGTAAATCTTTATAAGTAAGACTGATTATGTTTATCTTTATCTAACGTGTATTTTGTTACCTATTTTTTAAACGTTATATATTTTTTTCTTTCGTGTAACTAATGGCACGACTTTAATAATAATGTATACCGTACAGAATATACATTTTATAATGGCTCGTCTTTCATCAACGCCTTTGTTTTGGTATATCTTTAGGCTTTCGCAAATAAGATGAGTCAGGGGTTGTTTTTTTACTGCCACATATGAAACTAGAAGGGAGGTTGTTTTCCACCCCCGTCAACGCCACAATAGGCCCGACCCGACCCTAATTGTCACCCCATAGCGACACATTTAAACAGGTTAGAGGGCCACGAGATTTTGCCTGAGCCGTTTTCCCACCCTAGCCTTTTTTACCCGAGTTTTGAATGTCCTGGGTTGAAATTAATCATAAGATGAACAAAATTGTAAAATATGTTTCATGCGTATATTTTTCGTTACGTTATCTTGCGTGTTTAGCTCGAGTTGTAATGAATTTTAATTGAAACCTTGACGTGCTCACAAACGTTTAAAAATGATTGGTAATAATTGTATCATTTGGGATGAAATGGAAAGATAGACATTTATTGCTTATATTAACTACTGTAATGTCGTATATGTCCGTACGTGTGTGCGTGATTGAGATAGTGCATTGTCATCGACAACGAGTCTATCTGCCGACTTTCTGCTTGATCGGATTTTGGAAAGTGGGTCAATTTCCACAGATTTGCAATCATTTACAAAAACAAAAGTGAATATAAAATAAATGTTTTAAGAAGTCAGCCAAATATTATTACAATATTTCATCTTATCGACTTAAATAATTACGGAGCGCTGGTTCAGGGGCATATACGTATTTAAATTTCCGTGTTTGAAGATAACACCAGGGTACACATCGCAACATAATATTCCACTAGACTAGAAGATGTGTATTCTGTAGTACTGTAGCCAAGCCATGTTTCCAAATATTATTGTTAGGAGTTATAACCGCCTGGTGTACCGGAATGGTATTTGTATACGTGATATTATTACCATTTGTTTTAATTATTTCACTTGAGCTTCGTGTTAGGCTTTCGTGCCTAATTCAAACAGAAACTACCTCTACCTCTGCATGAACAATGATGTCTTATTCGCGTATTTCGCTATGATACTAGGGCGGGTCGGTACACTCACGGAATGCTTGGGTAGTGAACAAGTAAATGAAAATGGTACAATTGAATGCTCCTTTGAAAAAGGTTCTCTTTGCACTAAGAATTTACCCGTTCTGCTTCCTCAGATAATAATCAAGTCACAAGCAAGTTGTTAATCGCATTCGTTATATTTACTTTTAGATTATCTGACAGAATATTTATGTTAAATTAAATTGTCATATTATTGTACTTAATTACATATTTTTGCACTGCGCGGGATGCCAAGATGTAAATATCAGATTTTTGAACATCAAATTATATTTGTGTTTTTTTTTGTTGAACCCTATATTGATTTGCATGTTTTATGATAAATTCTTATTCATGTGGATCAGCAAAAAGCTGGCTGCCTGCCCGACTGACAGCAGAGCGTTCTGGTCGCTAGCGTGCTCCATATGTCGATTTTTTTCCGGTCTGCCACCTCTCACCAGACCTGAAGGCTCACTAACAAACACTGCCACCGAAAAGGCCATAAACTTATTAGGTAAAATAGTAGGTCCCGCCTTTGCGTCGGTTCCTCATTGCGATATCCATACGAGATCATCATTTAAGGATCCGGCATCGGAATGTACTTCACGTTTTACTGGGGCTAGATGTTGGACCTAGAGTGTTATCGCGAGAGCCAATGTACTGGATATTTCCACTACCTTCAACCGGGTTTGGCGCCGAGGATTTGTCAGAAAACTGCCTTCTTGCGGGTGGACTTCCCGCATCCTTGTGTACGTGGATTGCTAACTTTTAGAGGGAGATGTCGATTCAGACGGTTTCTGATGGTTTCACCTCTTCCTCACATTCAATAAATGATGGCGTCCCACGGGGATCGGTTACGTCTTCGACTTGCACATCCATTGACCTTTTACCGTGTGCACCAATGCATTGTTACGCGGATCACCGTACAGTCCATGAGTTATTTTTATTTGCAAAGCGCCCAAAGGACCCTTCAACGACAAGGAGTGCTTTAACGCAGAGAATAAACGGTTACCCCGAGAGTGTTTCCTCTTGGGAATAACCTCGTCGAATTTATTTTTTTAAAGACCCAAATGCTGTCCATGTTTTACCGGTATTTCAATGGAAAATGTTCCGATGCGTAGTCGGGAAATACTTGTACACGATTGATATTTGTCACACTTAACTGGTCGTTTCTACGACTCGTTTTGAAGTTAAAAAGGTTGGCTATGGAACGATATGCCGACCACTTTATCTCCTCTCCTTCAACAAAGTCACTTCGTTCCTCTTCTCAAAAAACCCTCCACACAGCACCACCAAAAATGAAAGGCCCTGAGGGAAATTATTTTTATATGCTTTATTTTAATATTACAACACACATACTACTTAAATACAATATTAAAGTTTACTCGTTTCGTAATGTATTTCTGCTTATTTTTGTTTTTAACTTAAGTGTGATTTAAATCTTATTTACTATTCCCTTTCTCAGCAGTTCGGAACAAAAACACTTACATATTTAGTAGATTGCTTTGGATTTTTTTATTATTATTTCTGCTTATTAGTGTTAGACTAGGATTAGTTTGGACTAGGACTTAACGAGATCTTTCATTAAATACAATTAAATGGCTAATGCTTTAAACGCCACCCGTTCCATTAAAATATGTAAAAGAACGTAGAAATGTTTCATTTTTACTTTTTATTATCCGCCACTATTTTCCTGTTTATTCTGTCAACTGATTGACCCGCCTCTTAGTGGTTATGTTGACGTTATTTTCGATTGACCACTTAAAATGATTAATGTTTGCCTCTCTCGATTGTTGAAGATATAATGTAATAAAGGTATATTGTGTACATAAATGTTCGGCTTTAGTTGTATTCGAGGATCCTGAATTATCGAATTATGTACAGTTATTGAGTTACGCAGCCCTTCATGCAAATTAGTTTATTCTGTGTTCGTCACTCCATTTCAAAATGTTATCGGGAACCCGCAAAGCATAAATTTTTGCTTCGGGCGGTTACTTGTCAGATTAGGCGATATTTTTGACGGGATTTGTTACACGCTTTAGCCGAATCGGCCAATCTACTATGTGTTTCACGCATGGACCACATTTTGTATAGTAGGCGGTCTGAGCCCCACAATGACGTGGATAAAAATGGGGATTAATCGAAAACAAAACACGCATTTTAAAAGTACACGCCAGGTATTGGTCCGACAATAGATTGTTTGGCCAGTGAAAGGGTACCATAAGGGCTGGATTTATATTCACACCGGGCGTCTTTGTTTTATTTAGTTCTCTCTTTTTTCTTTATGAAAATGGTGTAATTTTAAATGAAATCTTATGAAGCCAAAACCAAGCTGGATTTAGTACGAGATTAACGCAGAGCTTTCTGTATTTTAAATATTATTTATAGAACCATTTAAAGGAGTAGATGGCCCCGTACGCGATCAGGTAAAAGGAATCACGAATGCGTCGTTCATTCCCTTTACGGTACCTTGCCTCGTGAAGAGATCCCTTCTATCCTTCCCACCTTATGTTATCCCGTTTCGGTAAGGGATTTCCCCGGTCGGCGGAATTTTATTAACTCATTAAATTTTATTAGGTAACAGAATCAGAGAACGGGGTGTGTTACGGGAAACCCACTTTACCGCCTGTCTTTACTGTTTTTAGGTTGATTATTCTCTTCCACATAACCGCACGTGTGGTGAAAGGACCACCTTTCACAACATGCTCGCCTGGTAGTAGGTACCTTTAGGTAATATCATTCTTCTTGAAATATGAACACAACTCGGTATTAGCCCACACCCCTTGCCTAATTCACATTCATACATCGTCTCATACAAATTTAATATTGAGGTGGGTTGTGAGCTCCAGATACATTCAATTTTAAATATATATTGAAACAATTTAATTATATTTTTTGAGTGGCGGGTAGGGAACCATTCATTGGATAACCTAAATCTCTGCCAGAGGTCACCCCAAGTGGTTCACTATGCTTGGTGTCTTAGCAGGTGTGCCCGGATTCATGGGGTGAGAATAGTGTATATTGTTTCTTGGCGGCAGATGACAGCCTACGTGGTCGAGGGGTATGGCTCTCGATTAGCAAGCTGAAGGTCACGGATTCAAATCCCTGTGTGTGCAAGTAAATTTTAGTAATTTATTAATTTGTTTTATTCGCAATAATATATAGTATACTTGCGGAGTTAAATATACTCTCGGTATCGCCCTGGTGTAAGACCACCATTTAGAATTGAAACTTTGCTTGAAATGGCTTTAGCCGTGTTTGGTGACAAGATCTGAATAGCCAGGTACACCCCCACCTTCCTCTTCCCCATCTCCTTCCACTCCTCGTTACCTTCAGCCTCACAACATACCCCGATTGGGGATGTCATAGTCTCACTGGCTGCAGACGGTTGGAAGCAAATGGAACTTTTGTGTGGTATTCACGAAAATAATTATATGCGTCTGCCCATCTACTGTTTGGTGTCCTGGATTTGGAGAGACTGGTTGAGGGAGATCCTACTCACCCCTCACACCATTTTCCTTACAAGATCTTCTTCTCCTTCCTTTTCTCAAAAAACCGCTGCAAAGTACCCCCAAAAATAACATACGCCCTCAGGGCTATTATTTTCCTCGGGGCCTTCTGTGTTGTGCTAATACAACAAAAATAACAAAAAAATTTTTAGGGCATCTTGAACAAAAATGTTCTTATGTAATTACAGTGATAGCTGTTTAACAATGGATATTATAGTGTGCTTAGTACTTAGTGCCAGTTGTGTCGCAGGAATCCAAACGTAACATTAGAAACTATGTAAGGTTAAAAGTTCAAATGTAACAAATGGCCATTTTGTTTTTTGACGGTTGAAATATAGAAATGAAATTTAGAAAATTATTTTTTTTTAGGGCATCTGGAACAAAAATGGTCTTAAATTCCATACGGTGATAGCTGTTTAACAATGTATATTAGAGTGTGCATGCAAGTACACACTTCCCACTATAATTTATTTTTTTATTACTTAGTGCCAGTTGTGTCACAGAAATTCAAACGTAACTTTAGATATTAAATGTAACGTTAGAAATTTAAATGTAACAAAATACATTTTTTTTGACGGTTGAAATGCCGATTAAGTCCGTTTTAGCTTTTCAACAAATTGTAATCAGCAGAACAAGACAACTATCATTTTGTTAAGCTTGTAATCTTATTACGATTTGACTTAGATTCTGCGTTTAACGGGGACCTGTCAGATGTCAAAAAGCAAAATTAGTGGTTATTTATTATAAAAAATTGTCGCGGCTCGCTCTACAGTAAAGGAGGTTATGGCGACGTCCTCGAAAGTGAGATTCTGGTACAAAGAAATTTATTTGAGCCAGAATCTCATTGTTAGATATGTAACGGTTTAGTAAAAGATAAAATATCTAATCAGAACAATACCTCTACGTGTCTCTAAGGAGTGGTAATTAGCCATGCCATTATGTATTCTAAATTTTTAATCTCTGTAATGATTATATAATTATGTTGGTGTTTAACTGCTTTATGGACAATATGAAACACAAATAAAATGGTTTGATTTTGATGCCAATTTGAAATATTTGATATCCTGCCTATTAATTTTGGCACATGTAGGTACAATATATACCTCAGTTAGTTGAACATACTTTTAATCTTAATGCTACACCATTATTCTTATTCATGTCATACTTATGCTGTTTTACTTGTGATGTGTTTGCCATCTTCCAGCACGTTGAACATTCTCTTCACGATACTTCTATTTCGAACTTATAATGAAATATTCAGAATATGTAGAGACCTTGTTTTCTGCTGTTGATATTTTGCTTTCCTTTGACTGATTTGTTTTCGTTGTGAGAAAATATATTTCGATTCATTATTTGTTGTTATAACAAATTTCAATGCTAATTGACGTCTTTGCGATTGTTGACGCGTCAACTCAAAGAGTATATTATTTTTATAAAGTTCAAAGAAAAAAACCAAAATTGAACGTGAATTTGGCAAGAAATGGAGCAATTGTAATACCAATTTTATTGTACGTATTTACTGTCTGTTTATTGCTTCCTAAGCTTTCACGTGCTATTGTATATATATACACACACATATATATGAAGCTTTTCGGTTCCGGTGGACGAGACTTATGAAATATAACTCCGCCATTATTAAACTTAACGGAATATCGTGTTATTTCTTACCCCCGTATTACCGACACATCTACGGCATCTGTTTTGTAATCTCGGAACTTTTATACGACGATGGATAGTGTACACGAAATAATATCAATAAGTAAACGTGATCTTTCAGTTTTCTCTCAAACACACCATCCACATGTACCGTCATACTTATTAGATTAATAATTTGATAGCGCTGTTTTTTTGTCAAAAACATCACCCCGAGGCAGATTTAGTCCGAGAGGGTGATACGCTACCCATCCGCATTCTTACTTACTCTTTTGTTTTTTCGACACTTGACGCGACCGGACTCAAGCATTTTATTCACATGTCTTTCTAGGATGTCCCAGGTTTCATTTCGATTGGTTCTCATTTATATAGTACAAGCTGACGTGTACCCATCTTTGCTCGGGGTTATGAATGGTTTGGAGGAAAATTTGGAGATTACGTATTCTAGTTTACCTGAAAATTGGGTGCATTTTTAATGTGGATATAATATTATTGTGAAAAATTGAACAGATTACTTAACTGGCCCTAAATGGCCATTTGTTACATTTGAATTTTTTAACCTTACATTTAATTTCGAATGTTACGTTTGGACTCCTGCGACACAACTGGCTTTAAGTACTATAAAAAGAAATTATGGTAGTAAGTGTGTACTTGCACGCAAACTCTAATATCCACTGTTAAACAGCTATCACTGTAGTTAAGACAATTTTTGTTCCAGGTGCCCCAGCAAAAATATTGTTTATTTTTGTTATATTAGCTCCACAGGAGGCCCTGAGGAAAATAATATCCCTGAGGGCGTATCTTATATTTGGGGTGCAGTGTAGCGGGTTTTTGAAAAAAAGGAAGGAGTGGAAGATCTCGTAAGTAAAACGGTGTGAGGGGTGAGTAGGATCTCCCTCAACCAATCTCTCCAAATCCAGCCCACCAAACAGTAGTATCTGTTCCATTTCCATGCTTTCCTCGGGCGTCCTCGACTCCTTTTACCATTCACTTCCATATCATGCATTCTCCCTACACCCCTTTCTTCGTTCATCATATATGCGTAATTTTACCAAAAATAAGTATTTGTTCCACATGATCACGCTATGTATTCCTCGGGCGTCCCCATTCTACCATAAATTTCCACGTTTCTGTCTTAACACCTCTTTCTTAGTTCGTCATGTACGCCTCATTTTTTCACAAAAAAATATTTGATTCATGCCTTCTTCGGGTATCCCCGACTTTTTCTTCCATTCCTTACTATACCATATTGCTACTGTTAAAAAACAACATTATCTCGACTTGAATTCGACTCCATATCTCTATCCAGAGATAATATTGCTATTGAAACCATTCTCAAAACACTCCTCCTGGCACTGATAAAAACAAACTTTGAAATTTTCAGCGAAGACAGTCCAGTAGTTTTGAGTCTATAGGCCATGCACATACAAACATTGCCCCTTATTTATAAATGTAGATTCTCCTTACCTCCGTCTGTCAATTCGTTGTTCGCGTTCAAACCATCTGAGCATCTTCTTAATATTCTGTTCATTAAGTTTACCCTGATTTCTTTTCGGTCCTCTTCATTTATAATTTGGTGATGCAAAGTGTGTGTGCCTAACGGACCTAATTTATTTTGTATTTTGTCCAATTTCGCTTTTGGTATCCCTCATTTCGTTATATCAGGGCAATTATCGAAATTCAGCTATAGCCTGCTAGTCCCGCTCCGGGGTATTTTAATTAACAAATTCAAGAAATAAAGGTAAATGCCATCCCTTTTTAAACCCCCCCGTTCTATTCGCCTTTATCGCCTGTCATAGTTTGGCAGTTTTACGTGTCGTGTAAATCCCGATGCCTGGTGTGCTCCATTCGTTCGTATCCCCGTAAATTTATTACTTATTAACTTGTACCCGTCTAAAATCAAGGGAATATGTGAGTAAGTCTGTATTTGAAAAAGATCCATTTTTGTTCGGTACTTTCTTGAAAAGTATACCTACAATTATTTGAAAGTTGTTGTATTCCTTCGGAGTTGTTTGGTGTGTGCAATTAAGAACTTGCTCTTTTAGTTGAAGAAAAAAAAATACTTACGTCCCTTCACCTAAGAGGTGGTAAGTTTGAATAGAATAGGTTATTTTCACTATGAATACCCTTAAAAATGTGTTGAAGACTCAAATTGTATTTTTCTAATTCTGATCATTCTAATAAAAATGTGTAATTTTAATATTCAATCTATAAGAACATATTCTGAAACGGTTCCAACTAGCTAGAAGGTCAGTGCGACGTAGAAAACGCCACTGGGTGTATAAGACAGCTGTAACGAACGTTGCCCACCGTGACGTCAACGCCGCTATATTCACGAATAAAAACGAACATATCGTTTCGGCGGCAAATCTAAAATGGCACATTTTATACTTTTTTACTTTTGGTGACCGTTAAAAATATGAAGGTGTAAATAACCCAAAACACCTGGCAAAAATCACTCTTCACTGCGAAAGTCAAAGAGGCGACTTTCTATCCTCGCAGTCCACATGATATTTGTGTATTGTGAAAATGTTACAGTGTAAAACGTCGTATTCGGTTAATAATCAACATTTCTGATGTCTGTGAGAATATACGACATTAGGATGACCGCATTTGATGTCTCAGATATTTTGTTCCTAAAAGCTATAAGGTAGGCGACACATTATGCTGTACGCATCATGGCTTGGCCTATTTTAGCATATCGATACACATACACTTCCAATGGGAATCTATGGCGAGCGACATGTTGAAATGGGCCAAGCCACGAAAATATAGGGTGGTCTGTCACAGGCATAGAACGTTTAACTACTTCCTTCTTGTTATTGCAGGTACCTACGCTCAGTCGTTATTAGAGGTCATGTCACATAGAAGGATATGCTGGTATCATACTAGTTATGGTCTTCAATTAGCAATTGAATAGTAACTATATGATATTATGCTATTATTTTGGGACAATATAAACAATAATTATGTATAAACCGCAAACATCGATTGTGCAATAACGGAGGACTTATCTGGCAGTGGATTGAACCCGTGACGCCTGGGCGGGAATCTGAAATATTCGTCCACTTACCAGTAGTTATTTTCTATACGCAAGAATCAAGCTGTTATATAATACGATGATTAAATTGTGAAATAAACATAAGAAAAACCAAATTTATGATCCGTGGAAAAACAAGCTATATCGTATTTTATTCATGTACGTATTATTAGTGTACTCCGAACTACATCTGTATCTCTTGAATATTTGACAATTTCGTATTGCGTTATGGAATAAATTGGACTTTTTATATTTTCCCTGCCAGGGGTGCAGAAGAAGGAAAGATGTCGCCTTCCAATTTCTCTCATCCTATTTGTGTAAATTCACGTGGTTGCCATCACTAAATAATGTGACGTTTATTCGCGGGTCGTTTATTCGGGTTCCTGCCAGGCGAGACAGCTCGCCTCTATCTTCTGTCCCGCTCAGACACATTTTTGGCGAGTTTTTCGTTTGACATCATGCACACGTTTCGCATTATGTGTTGTGGGTGATTTTAGTCCATCCTCAGGCACGATGCGGGACATATTTCCCTTTTTTTTAAAGTTCCTATGTGTTTTTTTCACTACCCGCGCTAGGGAAGCTATCAAATTAATACTGTTTACATAATAATGTTTATGCTTCTGGGGGAACAATAATTCACAATAATGCATTAAAAGCTATATTTTTAATTAATATTTCGCCCACTAAATTGTCACGTATTGGGTTAAAGCGTGTGGAAATTCATATAAATTTAGTAAAATCTCTTTATTTTATTTATTTGGGAAAATCAACAGATTATTTACATATATAAGAATAAACTAAATAATATAGATAAAATCCAATAACAGATTTTCACTTAAAATTATAATAATAATAAAAAATATTAAAACAAGAAACTAAGGGTTCTGTACCCGTGGCCTGAGAAATTTACAAAAAATACAAAATTGTAAATAATAAATAAAAAATAATAACCTAGGAACACAAATAATATACTAATAACCAGCTAAATTTCAAAAATTTAAATTTAACTGATATACTAATAACCAACTAAAATTCAAAACAAAATGTATTGTAAAATTTCAACACAGCAGCAATCAATAACACTACACAATAGCAATAATAACAATATAATAAATGTATACCTACAACTAAATTGAACACATGAGTATAAATTGGAAGGTAAGTAACTGGAAAGGATTCAAAGCAATAACATGATAACTTCAAGTAGAATATTTAAAATTATTTAATGTTAGTTATTACATATCTTTTAAAGGTTCCTAAATTACTTGAGAATATGTCCATATCATTAAAATTCTTATTAAATATACTACAGGCTCTGAATATAAACGCATTTTGTCTTATATTAGTAGAACATTTATGGAGATGAAAAAGTGATTTTTCTCTAGTTCTAACGCTCGGAACTCTAAAATTAATTTCAGACAGAAGGGGAGAACAATCAATAAAGCCATTGATAATTTTATGGAGATATATTATATCTGCGGAGTCTCTTCTAGTTTTTAATGGCTTAAGTCCATAAAGGTCCATCGAGCTGTTTACGTCAAGGTTTGAATTTAGTTTGAAATTTAAATGATGGACAAATTTTCTTTGGATGGCTTCAATGCGATTTATGTAAATATTATATTGAGGATTCCATATGGGAGAAGCGAATTCAAGATGACTGCGAACATAAGAAAAATACAATATTTTAAGTGTTATGATATTATTAAATTCTTTTCCAATACGGAATAAGAATCCTAGCATTCTAAGGGCTTTCTTAACAATCATATCAATATGAGCCTCAAATGTAAGTTTACTGTCAAGTATAACACCTAGATCACGAATTTGTGTAACTTTTTTGAGTAGTTGGCCAGCTATATGATAATTATGGTCAAACTTAATTTTATTTCTAGTGAAGGTAATTACATAACATTTAGAAGTGTTCATGTTGAGACGATTGCGGATACAATAATCATTAAGCCTATACAGATCTTCTTGTAGTTTAAAGCAGTCAATTATAGAATTAATAGGCAGGAATATTTTCATATCATCAGCGAAAAGTAGAACATTTGCATAATTAAAGCATTTTATAATGTCGTTGATGAAAATTGTAAACAGTAACGGTCCCAGGTGAGATCCTTGGGGCACACCTGAGGGTATATTTACAATCTCAGAGATGAAGCCATTTATTGTTACTCCCTGAGTGCGCCCATTAAGATAGGAGACTAACCATCTATATAAATCCCCATGAATTCCCAAAGCTAGTAATTTGGACAAAAGAAGACTGTGGTCAATTTTATCAAACGCTTTTGAGAAGTCTGTATAGATTACGTCAACTTGGATTTGATCATCCATTGATTTAGTAATATTTTCAATGAAAATGGCAAGATTAGATACAACCGATCTTTTTTTCATAAAGCCATGTTGGTTCACGAGTATTACAGACTCGATGCAGTTATATAGTTGTTCATGAACAATTTTTTCAAAAATTTTACTAAAGATTGGTAATTTAGATATCGGTCGATAGTTCTGGACATCATTTTTAGCCCCAGACTTAAAAACAGGTGTGATGAGAGCACTCTTCCAACGATCAGGAAAGATACCTTCTTTCAATGAGGATTGAAAGAGCAATAATAGGGGCTTCGAGATTACCTTGCTACACATTTTGATAAAGAAAGCCGGAATTTTATCACTACCCGCACCCAGTGAGCTAGAAATAGTATCGATTATTTTTTCTATTTTTTGTTTTGAAACTGATACCGAGGAGATATTAACTTGATTGTCAAAATGATAGTTGGTAGAGTGTACATCGGAATTAGTGTTGTAATTAAAGGTGGAGACGAAATGCTGTGAGAACAGGTTACATATTGCGAAAGGATTTTCAGCAGTCACTTCACCCAGTTTCATAACATGAGGCAAACCAGAATTATTTATTTTTCCTTTAACATAAGACCAAAAGTTTTTAGGGTCACGAGATATATTAAGTTCAGCGTTTGTTATAAATTGTTTAAGACATTCTCTAGACAATTTCTTTTGCCTTGATCTAAGGATACAGAATTCATGGTAGTCTAAAGGATTGGACCACCTTTTCCACATTTTAAACACTTTATATTTTTCCTTAGTCAGTTTTATTAGGGCTGGACTAAACCAATAGGGATAAGAATTATTAATATGAACTTCCTTTGACGGGACGTTTAATCGAATGATTTCATATAAAATTGTATAAAAGCGGTCAATAGCAGTATTGGTTGATAGGTTTAAAAATTCTGCATCCCAATCAATACTACTAAGGACGTTATTTATTGTTTCATAGTTAGCTTTCCTAAAAAGATTGATTGTTCGTTTGTTGTCCACCATAGGAGTTTCCAGAGATATGTTAATGTCAACAAGAATGCTTTTATGATGTTTACATTCAGGGATGAGATACTGGTCAGTATTTGATACAATTACAGGGATCGAGCTAAAAACAAGGTCTAGGTATGTATGATTATTATTTGGAAAGGTGCAATACTGTGATAGATCAGTAAATGAAAGGGTGTCAGATAGTTTGGAAATAATTTCAGATTTAGAGCCATTCGTAATTTGCATACTATTACCATTACTTAAAGACCAGTTAATTTGAGGTAAGTTGAAATCACCCGATATGACAAAATGATCATCGTGATGTAGTCCTCGAAGTTCACATAATTTATCCATGAATTCATTTATATTTTGTGAGTGATTGACTCCTGGAGGTATGTAAACACAGCATAAATGAATTTTTATGAAATTATTAATCTTAACAGTCACCCAGATGTCTTCAGCATTCGTGTTAAAATCCTTACGTTCATGAGCTATGAGGTGCTTCTTCAACGCAATCATTACTCCACCTCCTCTTTTTTGCTCATTGCGATCGCGCCTAAATACCAGGTAACGGTTGTCAAATAGCTCTTCACTAGCAATACTGTCTACAAGCCAAGTTTCAGTTATCATAATAATATCATAGTTGTTATTGGTAACATTAAAATAAAATCTATCAGTCTTAGAACGCAGTCCAGTCACATTTTGATAATATACATTCAACATTTTAGTACATTTAGTTGATAATATATATAAAATATAAGATTGATAAAATAGTTGTAAGCATGTTCTAGTAAATTATAAATATTAGAGTGGTGTTGTAGTAACGCAAGCAGAGTAATTGTAGGATAATTTGGATTAAAGTTGGTAGTATTAAAAGAGTTAGTTGTTAATATTATACAAATAAAGAAAAACCAGTACAAAGGATGATATTTTAAAGTAGGAAAAAAGATAAGGTAGATAGGAAAAATAAATTGATAATAGCTTATAGTCACACGAGACGATGCTAAATCTAAGAAGATTATCAGCAAAAAACCTGAGTCACGTCAGATTCCAATGTCACCTGAATAATGGGACTAGTTTCATTTTTGCGTATAAAAATTTTTCCGTATTTGATCCATCTGAATTTAAAGTTTTTATCCTTGCTTAAGTCTCTCACTGTCTTGAAGAGCGCACGGGTTGCAGCAGTCAGATGCTCGTTGACATAAATTTTGGAGTCCCCGGGAAGCTTCAAATCACTTGAGTTGAGACTGCCTTTCTTCCTTATAGCAGCAAGAAAGTTATCTCTACTGCGGCTGGCTGTGAACTTTACTACAATTGGACGAGTAAATTTAGGATTTTCTCTGGGTAATTCCTTGACCCTTGTACGAGAGATTCCATCAATATCATTTGGGAGAACATCAACACCTGCCTTGGCTCCTAGCAATTTTATGATATCTATTAAATTTTCATTTCTTTTTTCCGGTATGCCAATAATTTCCACGTTATTTTTTAATGAGGTTTGCTCAAGACGGTTTAATTTGGACAATACCAGATTATAATTAGTTTGAAGTTCATTGTTTTTGACTTCGAGGCTATTAATTTTGGAGTGACACTCTCTTAGCGCATCATTCATTGTTTTTAATTGCATGAACACTTTATTAATTTCTTCTTTAATTTCGTCCTTAAACAAAATTAGTAAATTACCAAAGTCTGGCTCTGAACCAGCCTCAGCAGCGGGGCTCTCTACGGCAACATTACGTTTTGACTTAGTACCCGCTTTAGTAGGTAGAACAGACATTATGAATAGGTACTGAACTGTCAAGGTTATGAAACAATGAATTGTAGCACTCTGTAGAGTCAACGAAATCACACGATCACTTACGATGTACAATATACAAGTGAAATAATTAATTACGCAACAACTTTTTGTGGAATTGATCACTTTTATAAGCCCAAATAAACATTAAATTAACAACGATTTTACAGTCGACCACTTGGTTCAAGAGTATTGTTAAGAGTTCTTGGAGGACTTTATAAAATATAGCTTTTTCGTAGAGCGAAAACCAAAGTCACCGAATGAAATGTCGATTCATGTTTCTAGTAATATAAAATACAAGTCACCAACTTGTCTAAAGTGAGGTGTAAAGTTATTAAAGTAAAGGACGTAGATGACGTTTTGGTCCCCGGTCTCTTTGTTTTCAACTAAAAACATGTAAAATCAGTAGGTATTGGAAAAGTGACTACTATTGCTTTTGTTCGTTTAAAAAAAACAACCAAAGAATTTCACTAGAGCTCAGACTGTTTTTTGTAACTTTAATAATATTATTGATTATATAAAAGTAAAAACAAAAATTTTCGTATACATTTTTTTCCTCAAGTTAGGTCAGGAATTTCTGGTTAAAGTTTGTCATATACGTCCCTTAATTCCTCCAAAGCTAATTAAAAATACAACTCTAAATCTCCTAACGATAAAATACTTTTATAAAGTTGTTCTATTTGCATTATACGTGCAAAATTCGTAAAATAAATTATTGAATTTATAAAATCAAACCCAAACGATAAGAAGGTTTGTTTGTTTTAAAAAGTTTGTTTATAATTTTGTATGAGAGTTTTCATAACCCCTACGGCGGGTACTTTGCATATATACCAATTCAAACTCATTTTTATATGTGTACATAAAAGCACCGCATCATTATAAAACTGGCAAACTGTGTAACGTTTCCGATATCAAAGTATCTTGTTTATGTGATAAAAATAAACCGACGCGATGTTCCCCTAATGCGACATCGAAAAATATCCTTTAATGATTTCCAATTATCGTTGTGTATAACGGCAGTTGCGTTACCGGGCACCTAATGTACTTGGGTACTGGATACTGGGTACTTGTAAAGGGCGGGTGCCGGCGCCGGGCGGGCGAGCCTTAATCCGCCCGTTTGAATGGACGCCGCTGTCGTTATGTCCTATCGGCATCCGTCAGGCGTCGCGACGTCCATACGTACAAGTGCTTTTTAAGCTCACGTACGAGCATGAATTTATCAACAATCCAACTCACTCGTGGAAATGCTTCGTCATTTAAAACGTTTTAACTCTTTAATTTTTTACCTGGCAGAAGGGGTTACATGTTTATGTCGCACGATTCGCGTTATCGCTAAGCGCAGACGGGAAAAATGATGGCATTTCTATTGCTAAAGCTTAATTTAATCTAGTCGCAAATGGTCTTTCCAAATTATGTTCATATATTATTATGTGCTTCCAGTTTGATGTGAAATGAACTCGCATTATCTAGATCGTTGGTTTTCACTTACCGCTTGTTCACTCGCTGGTTTTTCTACACCTACAGCTTTATGGCGTTCAGCTTCGAACAAGGGCGTCTTTAAAATATCTCAAATTTTGCAGATTCTTTAATTCGGTTCTCATTCACCCGTTGACAATTTTCTTCAGCCCATCTTAGTTGTGATTGACCTCGGCTGCGGTTCGCAATCAGCGATTATGTTGATTTAGTGACCACTGATATAAAAAAATTAAAAAAAATATTTGTTATATTACACTACTTTCTTCCCGTGCTCAGCTCCTCTTGATTTTTATGGCGCGTAAAATGTAAAAATGTATTTTTTTTCTTTCGTTAGTCTTTAGTATGAAACTCTTTTCATGGTATTTTTTATTAAAATACGATCTTTTATTTTGAAGTGATAATGGTTTTAAATGTGTATTGTATTTTATATAGTACAATGAATACAGACTTAAATTAAATTTCGCAAATTGTCTAATAGTCAGGTGTTTACACATAACGGAAATATTTAACAATGGCTTATAACTAGGTTAAATAGAAATTTCAACAATATTAAGTCTATTAAACTGCTATTTTTTGCCTTTGTTAGAAGTCAAGTTGAGTACAATTCTCCCGTCTGGAACCCAAATTACAATATTCATGTATAAACTATTGAAAAAATACAAAATAAATCCTGACGTTTTACTTGTTTTAAAATGGGTATTCCATCAATTTTGTTGAACTGCAACACTATTCTAATTTAATTGAATATGCTTAAATTGTCTGAGCGAAGGATTTTCACTGACTTAGTATTTCTATTTAAAATTTTAAATTATGCATTTGATAGACCAGAATTGCTTGCATGATAAGCATTCGGATTCCAATACGTAATACTAGAAGTTGATATTTATTTAATTTTAAAAATTCTGGTACTAACTACCATATGTATTCCTCATTGCCCAGAATACTTATACCAAAAGAAGAAGGATGTAAATAATTATACCAAATCAGCTGTTATCTTTAATTTATCACTTAATAAATACAAAAGCTTCGTTATGTATAATAAATATGTACTGTATTAATATATACTTTTTACTGTTTATACGTAAAAGCCCCTAAAAAGGGCGTTAATAAAGAAATAAATAAATTACCTATTAAGCACAGCCGTACAATATATTTCAGAACTTATTTCGTCTGGGATGGTTTTAATCTTATTTTTAACATAAGCGATTGCAAATACGTTTTTGTACGACGGCCATCCAATACTTATCTGAATAAAAAAATAGACCTGCGTTCTCAAAATAGTTGCCTGCTCAATTCGAACAATGTAAAAAGTCTAAATAAGCGTTTAATGCAATTAAAAGTTTTCCTTCTCGTTTATTGACTCAAATAAGCTTTGACATTAAAGCTTCGTTGTGCTTTTAAAGCGATTAGGCCCTAATCTTTGAACATGTCCAGAAAGCTACTTAAGTGCACATTACCCCATCGAAGTTTAAGTCTGAGTCCAGAGGACTTAGTCGATTATTTCCGTAGTCATCTCATTCCGTAAAGAAACATTTATTTTAACTAATGGAATTTTCAAGTAGAGACATTGTTTAAAATTCCACAAGAGCCGCTCTACAAAGCTAGAATACAATTAATTAAAAATCACAGTTAAATTACTTACCCTAAAAATACTTGGCTATTCACATTGGTTAGAAGCAAAAACTGGCATTTATAATATGGGTACGAGTGTTCATTTGTACATATACAGGATGTCCGGGGTAAAGTACACTAACCATGGCAGGTGATTCTACATGACGGTAAAAGTTTAAAAATGAATGACTTTTTTCGAAATTCCATTGTTTTGTGTTTTCCGATACAAAAATATTTTTCCATATAAGAATTTTTCTTTTTATTCTTACAAATGATTCAATGTTTTTTTACCTGAAAAACCTTAATCGTTGGAATTTCCAAAAAAATATTTAACTCTCAATAGTTATTATTATTATTATTATTATTATTTTTTTTTTTTTTTGCTAGCTATCTATACCTATATAGGATAAATACAGTAAAAATAATCAAATATATATTATTTTGACATTTAATGTGTGCATTTTTTACAATAAAACATACATTTGTTCACGGCGTATAAAGTAAAATCATAATAACTCGTCCTCCCCAAAAAAGACAAGGATCTCGTGTTTGGCAAGGGAATTCAAGTTAAAAAAATAATAAAATCATATATAAGTAAGTAATAAAATAATTTAAATAAAGGTAACAAGAAAAATACACAAGATTTATCGAACACACGAAAAGATTTTTATTTTTTTATTAATACATTAGAAGCATTTTTTTGCTTTACCCGTGCTAAGGCCCCCATTTTACATTTTTTTTTGACAAATTATGTATGTAAATAAAAATGTTCTGTATTAATTATTTTAAAATATTAAAAAGAAATATAATTTAATAAAATAAAAAAAAATTCAAATAATAATCAATTAAAAATAAAAAGCAAAAACGGACTAACATAGTAAGTTATTCGTAGATAGAGATACGTCTTTTGAATATGCTTGGTGTTCATTTTTGGGATTTTAATGTTATTCCAATATCTTGTTGACGAGTTTATTTAACCGATTTTCATTAAAAAAAATTTGAATTTAACATTTTTAAAAAACATTTTCTCTATTGAAGGTACATTGAATAGATATAAAATATATAATTTAATATTGTAGGTTTCATCCAGAACACGTCATGCATAATGGATTAGTATGTATTAATAATTCTACCCGTTTGGATTCCATTTCGATATATTAAATTGCTTTTTCGATGCGTCATTTCAACTTGTTGAATCCGCTTAACTCTGATGTTATTAGATACCAAATAATAATCCAGGTTCCAGCCAAATACACTAAAATCCTTGCTGCCGCTCCTATAATGGCATTGAATACAACCAACAGATACCCGAAGTAAATTGTATCGAGTTTTCAAACCTCCTGGGAAAAGCAGCCATGCATTCAGTAACCGAATTTCCTTGACATTTGGGAAATTTCTTCGTAATACATTCAAACCCGCCACAAATAAAGGGAATAAGAGACGAATTTTTATTAAGTATTAAATCTAAGTGGGTATTTACTCGCTCTACTTATACTCAATTTAGATAATAAATGAGTTACCACTTTAACGCGACTTCATTATTCACCCTCATACGTTTTCTGGTGTACTATTTAGGTAGGTATATTTGTTTAGATCCAGACGAACAATAATATTTCTTAACTTAATAAAGGCACTTACGAAATTAAATAAAATAATGATAAATGTATTTGAGGACGGATTGCTTACGAACTTTTGACAATTCATTAAAATTCAAAATTCAAGTTCTGTTATTATTTCATCATGGGCCGGATGTTTACAGATAGTAACAGAACTTGCATTTTTACTTTAAGGTTTTATGAATTGTTCAAATTCTCTGAAAAAAAACCGCTCTAAATGCACTAGGACCCAGTAATTTTTTTTTATTGTAAGAATCGAGGCTAGCAGTTCATTGCGAGTTTTATGTCAACCCTTTTTCAAATTTCAATTTTTCAATTAAGTCCTAAATCCTGTATCTAAATTTCGCCAATAAACAATTAGATAGGTAATGTTAATTAAGTGTTAATCTCAAGTGACCTACCAGGTAAGTATTGTACTGTATATTTTCTCCATAAATAGTTAAGTAATAACATAGATCACTGTAAAAATGTATTATAAGTTTGTACAGCGCCCTTGAGGTGATTTTGCACAAAAACGGCGCTATACAAGTCATCCAATTATTATTATTTTTTCATTTTTTATGTGAAAACCGCACGAAAGTTCCAACTGCTCAAAACCGTCCGGAGCCAGTGAAACTGCCACCGTTGACTGTGGCATCCCCAGTTGAGGTATGAGGCTAAAGCTAGTGGGGAGGGGAATGAGATGAAGAATAGGAAGGTGGAGCAGTATCTGTCTTTCTATTCAGATCTTGTCACCAAACACTGCTAATGCCATTTCAATCAAAGTTTTGATACTGAATGGTGCCTTACACCAGGACGATACTGAGAATATTTACCACCCTAGAACATGCTGCGGTATGAACAACATCATGAAAGGAACGTTTAGATGGTTTGGACATAGGGCAAGGCATTGAAATGTCGGGGACGCATTAAAAAGACGAGACACGACCAAGCGAATCAGTTTACCCTACCAATCCATTGTTTCAGGAAAATGAAATTATAGAACTAATGCAGATATACTGTGTTCAATGCCTTATATTTATATACACCCGTCCTAACAATTTCCCAAAAAAACCCAAACCGCTTTAGCCAGACATAAAGCATGCATGTACACAGTGCCCCACTACAAAAAGGCTGACCCAGAGGCAATAACTGTATTGCCCCAAAATTGTCCAATTCCTTTCCCAATTCCATCAACAAGAGCCAAAACCTGAACTCATGTGGAAAAAATGTTTAAAGCTGGGTAATTAAATTGGAACTGAGTAACCCTTTCCTGCGATTTATTCTTCGTATTTCTATCTAAATATCTAATATATGAAATATTTTATTTCTATCTCTCTATTACTATTTATATATCTATTACTATATATCTCTATATTACTTATATTTTATGTTATTTATGTTTGCGCCTGTATCCTGTATTTATAAAAAAATGCCATTAAAGAAGTTACGATATTATGTCAAGAATTTGTATAGAAGAACATTAATGAAAAGGGCGTATGTGCCAAAACATAGTTATAACATGAAAATAATCATGTTCGCACATAAATTATTACACATTTTAAACACAGCGCTTAAAAAAACATATATATATATATATTATTACATACGTAAATTATATCTAATATTGTAAATTTTAATGTCGATTCTCCCATAAGTGTACTATGTATTATAAGTTCTAACCTAACATTACTTCATCTCTTTATGTTGTAAATCTTAATGTAATTCCTCCAACATGTTATCAGGTACCTGGTTTACACTGTTCAATACTACTCACTTACCTAACTTATCTCATACACTGTAATAATAATAATAATAATAATAATTGGATGACTTGTATAGCGCCGTTTTTGTGCAAAATCACCTCAAGGGCTCTGTACAAATTTATAATACATTTCTACAGTGATCTATGTTATTACTAACTACTTATGGAGATAATATACAGTACAATACTTACCTGGTAGGTCACTTGAGATTAACAATTAAATAATTGACATTATTTAATTGTTTATTAGCGAAATTTAGATACAAGATTTAGGACATAATTAGAAAGTTGGATATAACTGGACTTTCTCTCAGGAATGGTAAATTTAATTTGAGGGTATGACAGCTTAAAAATGTAAGTTTTTAGTTTAGACCTGAATTCTGTTGGACTTGTTATGGATCTTAGTTCCGGAGAGAGTTTATTCCAAGCCTTCGGCCCAGATACTCCGACAGCGCGATCACCAAACTTAGTATTTGGCTTGCACTTAGGTTCTATCAGTCTGCCTACAGCTGATGATGTTGCTGATCTAAGAGTTGACTGTCATAGACCAGTGTTTTACGGGACGCATAGTTCAGAGATGTAGGGTGGGGCCATTTCAATGATGGATTTAAACGTCATCCAGCACAATTTGTACTGGATTTTTTCAGGGCACTTGAGCCAGTGAAGGTTTCGAAGGTGTTCTGAAATGTGCGAATATTTTGAAACCCCGGTTATGAGCCGTGCTGCTGCATTAAACACTGATTGAAGTTTGTAAATCCTTACGTATTATATGTTACCAGGTTAATTCGGTAAATCACGAATATAATACATGATACCAGGTTACTTTTTCTACATTGTCACAACTACAAAAAAAACTCCATTTCTACTTTTCATTACTACTAAATACCTAACATATCTCTTATACTGTAAATCCGAATGCAATATATGTTACCATGTTAAACTTTTTTTTTTAAAGCCACTACTCTGTAATTTTTTGTGTATATATTTTTCTTCATTACACAACTTAGTTGCAGAGAAAAATTATTTTTTTTGTTATGTAATTATGTACATTTCTTAACGAATAATATGAACTACACCTATTAATTTGTCTGTCCTGGAACGGGAAACTTTCCTTGTTGGACAGGCAAAGCTTCCTAATATGTAATTTTTACTTTCTTCGGTATCTATCTTTAAATAAAATAAAAATAAATAATCGTCATTCTTTCGTTTCTGGGAAAATGGTCTGATGGTGAGTTAGTTAAAGTTTTAATTTTTTATCGGAAACCGCTCGAATTGAATATAATACTTTTATTCAATTCAGCGTCAATGCAAATTCTTTGAAATAGCTTACCATAAAATCGCTAGTATAAATAAAAGTCCGTATCAATTCAGTTAATGAAAAAATCCCGTGCGTGGCAGCCATTCGAAACAGTATTGGAAATGTTCCGACCGAAAGGCCTCCCGGTATCTGGTCACTGTTGGGGTTTGTTTACCCTCCGTGTGGATTTATGTGTTTGCTTTACAGATTTTGTTGGAAACGCTGATGATTCCTCTTTCTTTTCCCACCCACTACCTTTCGCAAACTTCCATGAGATTCGTTGGGCAAATACATAAGACCTTAAGACCCTTTGTGGAGCTCCCATATAAATTAAAGCGTCCGCTTATTTTAGTTGTGTTAGTTTTTTGTTTGTTTTGAGAAAGTTTCTTTCAAGTCGTAAATAATTCAATTAACTCATACCGTAAAACTTTTCTTGTTATGATATCTTTCATTTATTTTATGCTCTAATCTCGACCGCTGGGTACACTGGTCTTTTTCGAACTTTCATACATTTTCAATGAGAAAAAACTGTTTTTTTTTTACTGTAAGGGAATATTTATAATGCACAATGATGATAATGACAAATCCTTAATTGAATTATTTTACATCAAATTTTCGTTTTGGTTATTTACAACGGATCCGTAGGTTGCTTCGAAAAATCAATGCTTTATAACATTAAAGTTAGACAATTCTCTAATTTCTATTCCATTCTCTATTGGTCTCAACAATAACCTGTAACTATCTTGACTTTATTTAATAAAACGTACATAAAATTTAACTGTAAATCATCATTCTAATATCCTTTTTCTTAGTCGACTCTTGGGACATAGCTGCGAAAGTCGTTTTCAGACCTTTATATTTTACTCTCCTTCGATAGCCGCACATATTTTCTGCATTCTGTTTTTCCCATCTTGTCTCGTGTGGTCAACTGGACATCTTCCCTCGGGAATTGGCGATAGATTTTTTTGTTAGTCGTTCTGCTGGCTATCTGAACATATGTCCCAATCCTATATGCCTATTAACAATATCAGTAAAATATTGTTTAAATTTTTGTTCTCATAAGTTATTTTAATAACCCTAAAGATAATGTTTTGAAAATTAATTGGTGTACATACCTTGCATTGCCACTTTATTTGGGTTTAAAGTTTAAAGTCAACTAATTTCGGATGCAACCGTGCCCTTACAAGATGCAGAAAATTAGTGTCATTAAAATTATAAAATAAATGTTATGTTTTCTAAAGATATGATACGATTACCCAACACCGTTGATTTCTTCTTCCTAATCAATATTTCCCCAACGTTATATCTATTCTTAAAACTACAATAGATCATTACATTGTGGATCATTACATTAGCATAATGTCAAAAGAGAAAGTGATTGCTTTCCAGGAAAATTAACTGCATTTTTCTTGATTTTTCGTAATTTTTCCAAAGTGGGACGGTGGACATTCATTGATTTGTGTTATACAAAATTTCAATAGCTGTACCAGACTTAGTTTAACCCGTGGTTTCGAGATTATTTATAATAAAAATATGAATGACATTTCGGTCGAGTTTACTTAAACTAACTTAAAACATTAAAAAATCATAGGTATGGACGGTTACTGTGGGAGTGGGCTGTTGAGCGGTTAATCGACTGAGTAATAAATGACAACATTTTTTCGTTTGATTTGAAAAAAAACATCAATAAAAAATGTCACCACAGACCACTACTTTTTTTACTCCAAACAATGTCTGGAATCACTTGTGAAAGTAACGTTAACGGCAGTTACGTTTTTTAATATCCTGTATACATAAAACATACTGAAGTTTCTTACTTTCCGAATTTCGTCGTTATTATTTTTAAAGCTAATTAATTCTCAGTTCATTTAGTGCCTATAAATCGGCGTTTATTGAAAAATAACATTTTCTCACAAAAAAAGTGAACCCAACCTCACTAGGTAGGTGACAGGAATGTACAGTAAAAATATTGCATTGTCATGTTATTGACAGATTTAGGAAATGTTAAATTTAGATAAATGGTTATGAAGAAGAATTAATAAAGTATGTTGTATTTAACAGAAAAAGAAAAGCAGATATTCTCAAACATACGGCCAATAAGACGACGATTAGGTATTATAAAATAATAAATCAATGTTAATGCAAGACAATGTATAAATAATAACAAGTTCTTCAATTTCATTGTGATCTTTTCTCATTAGCTGTAACCAATCAGTGATGTTTTTGTTAAAGGAATACATATTAGCTATTGCTATGGTCTGTAGCGGAAGTTTGTTGTATGCGTGAGGTAGGATATACAATACATGTGGTGTCTTTGAGCAAAAGGTTATCGTATATGTCGGTACCAAAAGTCTTCCTTGTGTTTTTGCTCTTGTGTCTTTTCTATGCGTGATATACATCGATGGTTTTGATACATATATTATTTTTAGGCTTTCCTTAATGTATAATTGCCTGACATTAAGAACTCTTAAAGACTAGAAAATTTTCTTGGAAAAGACTGAAATTATTTCCTTATATATTTAGCACACATCGGGAGATAATATTCCCCGCGATATAAGGTATTATTAAAGATAAAAGTAGATAGGAGTAGTTCGCGCCCGGCTGGCTACTAATGAAACACGCGGCGCGTTCGTTATTGCAGCTAATATGCTTGTTTTGCTCCGTACATAGTTTCTTCATTGTTCCAGAAAACCCCATCTTACCCAGAGGAAGAAACTGTTATTTTATTTTCTTCCCTGAATTTTCATCCCTAATCGCGCCAGTAGCTCCATTAGAATAGCGTTTACCCCGTTTTAACGCGGTATGTTTTTGTTCGCTGTAATAACTTTCCTTGGATAAAGTATATGAAGTAATGTGAGCATTTACTATGTTCATACACTCTTGCGAGAAAACTTCTTTATTGCCCCTATAAGCAGCATTTCTAAAATATGCCAAAGACTCTTATAAAGTATTGTCTTTTAATCTTTGGTACCTTTCTGGAAATAAACGAATATGTGAAACTTGCGTAAACCTTTGCACTAACAGAGCAGTGTACTTAAGGATAATTATTATTTCCTGTAACCATATGTAGCCGTCTGTATTTCTGTCTAAACCTTTGCATTATCAGTGCACTGTACTTAAGGATAGTTATTATTTCCTGTAACGACATATAGCCGTCTGTATTTCTGTCTTAATCTTTGCACTACCAGTGTAGTGTACTTAAGGATAGTTATTATTTCTTGTAACCACATGTAGCCGTCTGTATTTCTTGTCTGGGGGATTAAAAGTTTCCTTGCAAAAAATATAAGCCATTACAGAATTTATTTAAGATATAATTTAGTAAATGCATAAATTAAAAATTTGTTAAGTATACTGAAAACCTCCAGATCTAACGACGGAATAGCTTATATCTGACGTGAATGCAAACGCATTGGGAGTCAAATATTTTTGATGTGAAATATATTTTATGGCAACACGGGACGACGCTCTTGCACTCAATGACGTTTCATGCTGTCAGCCTCGTGACATAACGGCTCTTTCGGTCCGACCGCCAGAATTCTGCGAAATATTTTCTTCCATTCTCATTAAAATTCGCAATGAATCTAGTCTAAACGAAAGCGAATTATAAAATTAACATGTCTTTATACTATCAAAAATATAATGACATGTTTACTTTGATTTTCACTTCCTTCAATAAAAAAATAATTCCGATGTTCTGCCATGCGTCCCAAATGTAATCTCACCGTAAGAATCCATTCATCCATTTGTTTTTCAAAACTCACATAATATTCTGTAATAAGAAAGTTAAGTTGTGAAAAGTCAATGGTTTTCATAACTTTTACATGTATAGTTATTGCAATCATGTCCATACCTTAAACTTCGCTTAACTATTTTTTCAAGAACATGAATAATTTGTTTTTGTTTGTGTTGACAACAGAATTATAAGCTTATAATAATTTAAAATCCAAATTGTCAAATTAATCGATCATTATTTTTCAAGTGTGAGATTATCCGGGATGAGCCCAGTGAATTCCTTGCTCCAGATCATTCTATAATAATCCCCTTATTTTGGTGCCTAACTAAATCGCTTTTCCAGAACAGCTCCTGAAACACAGTTTTCCACTCAGCGTCTTAACAAGTTGATAGATTCACTGGCCCAATCCCATCGAACACGGACGCTCGTTAGCCGGGAGTTTGTTGGCTGCGTTGGATCTGCCGGAACACCCCACCGTCCCTCCTCTATGTGTAATTCTAACTTTTGGGATGCTGAGATTATCCCCCTCCCCGCGTTCAATCAAGATTCTGCCAAGAAGAAAACAAATTCGGAAATTAATCAGGTTTATCAATTATATTGATTGAAAATTTATGCGTATTAACACACGCCTGGTTACAAGATAATAAATCATATTAGTTCTGCTATACCTACTTACATTTCATTTCGTTATATATTTTTTTGTCTGTACTTAATAATCTTGCGCCATTTGTGATTGTCGACATATGCTGATGCATAACGTAATTGTCACGTTTTTATGCTTTTCGTTATATTCGGCGTTTAACGGGGACTTTTCAAATGTTAATGTTACATTTGAATTTCTGTGACCTTTGTGTTTAGGTGTTATTTATTTATTTTTAATTAACGCCCTTTTTCGGGACTTTTACAAATGAATATTAAGAAATATACATTATTTATTGTACATAACTGAATTGCTTCATTAACAACATTTTATATATTTGTTTAAAGATAAATTGGAGATGTCCATGGACTCGGTATAATTGTTTCCCTCCATTAGTATTCTGGGCAAAGAGGAATAGATATGGTAGTTAGTCCCAGAATTTCTGCACTGAAATAAATCCTGACTTCTAGTACTACGTTGTGGAATCCGGAAGCGTATCAACTCTAGCAATACCGGACTATCAACTAAATCATTTAGAATTAATGTTAATTAAGTTATGTTAAGATGAAGACACAACACGTTAGGTTTAGTCTTTGAGGGATGGAAAGTATTGAAGATGCAAATTTGCAAATAACAGTTATTTAAATAAGAATTGCCGAAAATAATTTCGTGAAAAAAATTTATAAAAATATCGAGATAAGTTTTTCAATTTCCCAGCATTATCTCGTGATCTAAATTTGTATTTATTTATTAAAAAAATAGGTCTCCAAATGAACGTTGACCTACGACCATTTTTTCGTGCAATTGCTTTGAAAAGTTTTTTCATTATAACCGTTTATGAATTTTAAAAAAATGTATATATTTCTGCCGCAATAAATTATCAACAACCGTTTAAACCTAGCGAAAATTCCCCCCTTAAACAAATTTCGTATGGTCGAAACTCAAAAACCAAGTCAATTAGCCCCCAGAGTTATTATTCAAACGACCGCCAAACACGCCCTGGTTCTCGAGTTAAGTCGTGCTCTACTCGGATCGGATTAACTAATTGTCCACCTCCTCCCCCCTTCTGCCACTGCGAGGGCTTAAAGCTGTTGGCAATGTGTACAGTATGGCTATCTACAATAATTGCTTGATCGATTGAGCGGAATCCCGAATTGTATGTATTTGCATATTAAGTGCGCGCCTTGCGGCCGCGCCCGGCTGTAGATTGTAGATGTGTGGATCAACCAGCAGTACGATGAACATTGATCTGTATAATTGTATTTTTAGTCCTCTTCCTGGCCTTCTTCTTTGCATGGTTCAATAGTGATTCTAAATAGGACTCTTCAGTCATTTAATGGCAACCATTGTTGCGCCCTGCAGCATTGGTATATTTCCGGGAACCCAGTAGGTACATTTGACACTTTTCTTGTCCTCTGGTGGCTGAACCTCTCAAAAATTCGCACAATTTAGAATACTTTCTGGTATTCTTGTACTATTTAGGCACCTCTCGTGATCTGAATTTATGGATCCAGGATTTCTGACTCTATATGTCTTAAGGCATCAAGAGATTAAGGAGATTTCATAAAAAAATATAAACTTTTTGGGATCATTATGAACGTATTTCATTGTAACTTCAGCGATTTAAAAAATATATACCATCGTCCTTTTAAAATAAGTTGAGTTTTTTTTTCAGTGTTTGCATCTCGTCCTGTGCATGCACTTGATTCATTGTTAAATTACCGGCACGTGTAAGGATCTAGAAAAATTTGTAACAAGAGTAGGCTTAGCAATTGAATTGAGTATTTTTTTAATCACTATATATTGTATTCGTAGTTAATCGCTACCCCGTGGGCGGACGAGGGCAAAAACTCACCAAAACCCTCGGTGGAGGTAAAGGAAGTTCTGGGTCACTCTCCGCAGCGTTGAATAGTTGCAAATAATATTTGTTCAAATTTTCAACTTACGCCTAGGTAAGTTTCCAGAAAAGGTGAAAACCAAAAGAGATTAAAGGTGGAATATTTGTTAGCACACATTGATAGTCATGATTTTCTCCAGCGATTTTGCGTTCCTTTCGTGTATCAACGGTTAAACCCAATTTGAGTTGACGACTTTTAAACCATAAGAGAAAATTTACGTTGCAATTTGCAATCGACCTCAGCTTGTCAATGTAGATATGCATATAAAATGGGGCTATTTGAAAGATGTACTGATATTTTTCTTTAATCGAGGATTCTACCATTTTTACAGGTTTTTAAGATTTTTTCATCACCAGCTTCATTCTGATTATTGTTATTCCTGTCGATGTTTATTTGTCTCTCTTTGTGTTTGAATTGAAGCCCGGCTAATCGCTTTGATATCGTTGATGGATTATTGTCCATTTCGATTCTATCCGATGGAATCCCTAGAATAAACCAAACATACTTACAATTTTAAAATATATCTTTGTTGCAAATCAGTTTCCGATCCCAACTTACCTTCTTCAAGACCGCATTGCAAATAAATTACATCGCATTGCACTTGTTATTTCTTTATTCTTCCAGATGATTGTCTATTTCATTTATTATCTAAATTAATTTATGAAGTGTTGCATCTGTGTCATAATCAAAATGGTGTTTTTGAAAGATAAACTCTTCGTGTTTGCATCAAAATTGCGTGGTTTGCGATTAAGTGATTACTTTTAAGGCAATGCACTACGTCGTGTAATATTATAAATTGAGCCGCTATCAATAACAACCCTTACGTAGATGGCGATAAGGTTTAAATTCCCTATTAACACCATCCGCCTGTTTTGATATATGCAAGAAAATAACATGGACAAAAAGTGCCTTTTATTTTATTTTGTGGATGTTCAGGCAGAAATATTTAAAAATTTTTCGATCATTTTATAAATAACTTAATTTGCCACATTATACAATAAAATCATAACCCAAAATGGGTTCGTAAGTAGGAGATTTTGAACTTAAAAGCAGTTTTCATAGGCCTTATACATTATTTTTTTCTGGGCTTATAAAAAACTTATCTAAAAAATACTCGATTATTTCAAAGGCCAAGATGTTTTCTACTCGCAGTATTCTGAAACATTTCTAGGCGACCAAATTATCAAATCAAAAACACATGATTTTGCATTACTACGTATGGCATCGCCTTAAACGTTATTTTTTTAGCACGAGTATATGTAGTACCTTCCTACGATTTAAACTAAGACACATGGTGTAGGTAAACCAGTAGGTTTTAGGGTATTTTTACTGTTTTACCCTAAACCACCATCCTTTTCTTCTTAGATGTGCATATGACTCATCATTTGTGATCAGTTACAGCACTACATTTAATTTAATTTTCCTAAATGCAGTAAAATCAATTTGTGTATGTTTGTGTATGTAAACGTCGTCCTGTCATTTTTATTTAAAACTGCTGTTTAACTTTACATAAAAGCGATGCTAAATGAGATCAATGTTTCTTCAACGTGTTTAAAGACTCTCAACAGAAATTACTAAACCATATGGCAAATACGTAATAAAAATTATTCCGCCATAAACAATGTTTTGAATGTCGTGACAACAGATTCGATGATAAAAAAGAAAGTGATTATTTCGAAATTATACAATGCTGTTATAAGCGCGTATTTATGTTTTTGTACAGTCAATCATTTATTAAAACTATTTTTGTTCATGTTTTCTTTTATTGAAGATTTTGTGTTCCAATTTTTTCAAATATCCTGATTTTCCGTTCGTGCTCAGTTTACATGACGTGTGCAATATTCATAAAACTGAAACTTGTGTTGCATGTATTACGCTTTGTAATAATAATGAATTTCAATTTACGACCTACCTTTCAGTTAAATTAAATTACCTTATCCCGAGGTAAAGATTAAATATATTGCACCATTTTATTATTCACTAGCGGAGTCTCCACTCCTGTTCATTTAACATATATTTTATTTAATATTATTCAATATTGTGATAAACATGTTAAAAATCTTCATTTCTAATCAGACAATATGTTTTCGTGTTGCACCAGATCTTTCGAACGGTAAGCTCTAACGTCACAAAATTTGCACATCGTTCTCACTATTTTCAGCTCACAAAGTTATAGAAGTTATCGAATTAAAAGGAAACTACAAGCCAAAATTGTGTGTATTTTTGGTATACCTTATACTGTAGGTAATAGGCATTAAAATCGCTTGACAAACGGAGTCTAGAAACGTTCGATTTCAAGCATAAACTGTTTTTTATTTATTTTGTGAATAATTTTATAAGAAAGTAAAAAAGTTAATCAAGTGAAACTGTCGCAGATAATCTTAGCTATAAAACTGTATTTTTTAAAAGTTGTTTCCTTTATGCGTTCATACATTTCTATTGAAAAAAAAAGTTTTTAGTAGTTTGCATTTATATTTTTTATTGAGTAATTTATTTTTTTATTTGTATTCTACTCAAGCGAAGCGATAGGAAAACCTTCAATTTATCTAAATCATATTTTGTGATATTCATAATGTACACCAATTCGTTTTAAAGATTAATCAAAATAGTGATTTAGCACTAAGCTTCGCCTTAATGTTTTTTTCTGTGTAGTTTAAATTGTCTGTTCGTCATGTTTGTTGTCGTTGTTCAGGTAAAAGATACTTGAAACACGCGAAAAACTACTTGTTCGCAAAGGTTTTTTCACCAAAATGCACAAAGCATTATTATCTCATTTCATTTTCAATTTCCTCTAAAACCACAAAGTTCAGTTAATTTAAAAAAAATATATTAATCAAATTGGATTTGTTGTTTGAAAAAAGAATTGAAAAATGGAATAATTTTTTTGAAGCATGCTATTTTCTTTGTAAAATGTATTTTGCTTTAGCATGGGAAGAAGTGTTGGTGAGGTGGAGATAGTGGGTGGTAGGGGGTAGGGGATAGGTTTCCGGAAGGAAGCTTCGGCGAAGAGACAGGTACCAGGGGACTTACTCCCAATCAGTGTTACGGAAACCTCAAATCACGATCATCAGATATTACCAGACTAGAATATAAATAGCCCATAAACTACGTCATTATCTTTCTATTAGGAGCAAGAAGAATGCACTTTATGCCTCTGGAATGTTAATATATCTCCCCTTTTCATCTACTCCTTTTATTCAGGTAGTTCAAATGTATGTTAAATATTATTGTAATAAAATTACACACTTTATGTAACGCTATTTTAGTAAAAAAAACCTCATAGGCTCTTTACAATGATTAGTATAATTACTAAAATCAATGTTTATATTATATTTTTTCCCCTGAAGTTTGAATAAGTATTGTTTAAAAGATGTTTTTTAAAGGAAACTAAAGAGCAAATTATTCCACCAATAAGTGATAAATCGACCCGTTTTCATGCGACAAATATAAATCGTGTTGGGCACATGTGCGGAAATAAAATCACTTTTTTTTACTGTTATTATTGACACCCATGTTCATATTTATATTTAAACTTAGGTTGTGTTTCATGTATACGTTTAATAACTACTTTCTCAGAACTGTTTTATTTTGCATTGTTATTCTCAATATCTTTTTTCTTTTTTCTTACAATTTTAAATGAAGTTGTTTTATTGGTCCATAACCTTCATAACATTGTCAAATATGTATTTAAAAAGATTGCTTATAACGTTGATCAATAAAATAAAATAAAATCAATGTATGAATTTAATGAAAGAGTATGTATTTATGTACAAAAATATAGTTAATAATTATGTATTTTTTAAATCTTATCTCTCTAGTGAAAGTCACTAGCCACTCTTGGAGATATTATGGTCAATAATAAAGGATCAGCATAAAAGCTTTAATATCTACATGTACTTTAAACTTATAATAAGAGTTACTTGTGAATTTGGCTAAACACGAATAAAGAAGAACCCTAGAAGTGCCCAAATATTTCGTGATTAAAATATTTGTCTAATCGAGACATGCATTTTCCATACAAAACTGTGTGTACAATATTCAAATGGGACGGAGATCAACGTTGTCAGGCGAATGTAAATGAGACAGGGCGCTGAGCTATTAGGTTAACGGAGTATGCCCATATAACCGGAGCATACCATGATCGGGCTATGAACGTTTCAGGCGCAAAAAGAAACGCGACACGCATCACTATGCCCTCTTCAACATAGCGTTCTGTGCCCGTATGTATGTATGTATGGACGGAGCGTATCGCAACCGGCAAAATATTCTAGCCATGGATTTGTTAACAGTCGTATTCATTCATAGAAATAATATTTTTTCTGCATGTGTCTTGTGTCTGCAATGGAATATCTGTTTCTATTAAAATTTATATGGAAGGCGCTTCTAGTTTTCTTCTTTATTCTATGGCTAAAAGAAATATTATCTTGATGGTTTCTTAAAAACGACTATTTATTGCAGACTGATTTTCTATATTTTTCTGGCTTTGCGATTCCCAGAGCTTATCAGTGCTCAGTTTTTTTAAAATTTCCCTCTTTTTACAACGCATTTTTAAAAATACCACGATATTTTTCTGTCAAAACATCAATTTCTTTCAAAACAATCTCCTATTGCTTTATTTTCAAGATCTTTTTTGCTAACCTCTTTGCACTTTCCCCAATTTTATTTTCTCTGAATCTGAAAATTTAAAATTATATGTTCCTATGTTCGTTGTAACGAGGCTTAGAGACTCACGCTTAAAAGCAGTAAATCGAAGAATTACTGTAATGGGTTTCAACTGATAATAATGGGAGTAATCTTATATCTTACTGTAGGTATTTATTATTGATTACCGTCAATCATTCAATTTTTATTCATGACATGTAAGGAATAAAAATGAAAACAATATTTATTATTTATATATATACGCCTAAAAAGGCTTTAACATAAAAGTGATACATGATGCAGTGTACATAGGAGAATATCTGTATTATATACGAGATTCTAACAGTAAATAGATGTAATCCATTGTAAAGTAGATACAAAATACACAATTGTAAAATTGTAATTACAATTATAATGAGAAAATATTATGAAATAATAAAAACAAACTAGTTATGAAGCAATATTAGTAAAACGTAAGAGTAACATAAAGTAAAAAATAAATTACAACAACACTTTATATAAGACAAAAATTAAAACTAATTTACCAACGCTACTATAATTTGTAGGATTCGACAAAGTGTGGTATAGATTATGCTTAGTTCTATAAATGGAGTCAATAAATAAATCGATAGCACCCCCAAACTTGTTGCCCAGATCATTAATCCTATTGGTCAGTGAGTGTGTCTGATAGTAGGTCGTGTATGTATTGCAGAAGAATGTTATATTTTGTCTTGTATTCCTAGTCGGCACATGGAATATAAATAAATAATAATGAAACATCGTCAATCGGCGACATTTCACGACGAAAGATCCGTTCGGTTTCAGCTTTTGAATAAATTGTAATCATCACAAAAGCACGATTGTCATGTTGTTTTGAAAATTTTATATTTGAATATTTATGGAACACCCACACCAAGTATTGCGATATAGAGACCGAAAAAGAATAATATTTTTTGCTATTTTTAGTCAACAGGTCTGTATAGCCAGGTACTTACATCCCAACCTCCCCTTCCTTTTCTCCTACCTTTTTTCCCCACTTCCCTCGCAACATTTATTTTGCCTTCAGGTCGTTGAAACTCTCGTGAAACATCAGTGACACATAAACAAATTAGAAAAAACAATTAAAGATTCACCATTAAAAATAAAACGGGTTTAATAAATATATGTTTTATGTTTAGAAAATGTTTGGTAATTGTTATTTTTTTTCTTATACATTATGTTCTTGTTGAGTTATGATTCTTCCGGCTATAAAATAATGCTCTTAAATATTATTTACGTACAGCGTTTTATAAACAAAAATAACAGCGATAAAAATGCTCTCAAATCGTGAACATTAACTGAAGTGGCAGGCTGTATATAATATATTTTTTGTGTTCCTGGTTTATAGCCTATTGTTTTAACATAAAAAATCCCCATATAATATCTCCTCTTACACCAGACAATAATTTGATGAAACGATAGTAAAAGTAATACAATAGAAATAAACCCTACAGCAACATTATTTGAAAGCTCTGTGAGTGAGAAGTGAATAGTATTATATAAGATTTTAAAGACTCTGTACAACATTTTTTTTACATTGGCTCCACACAGTAGGCCCTTAGGAAAATAATTTCCCTGGGGGCCTATTTCATCTTGGGGATGCTGTGTGGGGGGACTTTTCAGGAAAAGGAAGGAGAGAAAGTTTTGGGAAGGTAAAAGACAAGGGGTGGAAAGGAATCTGAAGGTCAATGTGTCCGGGAGTGCCGGACGAATGAACCAATCCATCATGCAGTGCAATGCGATGGGTCAAGAGAGAGAGAGAGTCCGGCTGGAGAAGTCAAAAAGTCTCCGCAACGCAGAACGTGTGCCAACGCATCCGTCGCCAAAACCTAGACAAACCTCACCCCATGAACCCGGGCACCTCTGCTAAATCACCAAACGTGGCGATCGACTTGGGGTGACCTATAGAAGGAGTGTTGGTTATCCAATAAGTGGTTCACGGGGCGGCGGTACCCACACCCGTCTTCCCAATTGATTTTTTTTATTTTTGCTATGCTTCAAGTGATCTTCGCAAGGCAAATAGTCCAAGATTGCTCACGGCTAACTCGTGTGTGCACGACGCTACGAAGCTCACATTAATTTGTTTTACTAAATGTTTTCGAATTAATTACTAGAAAATTCTCAAGGATTTCATGTTTTTTCAAAAGAGTTTAATGTGGATCTTTTTAAAAATTAAACTGTACATTTTCTTGATGTAGGTATCTGTGGTAGACTGTTCCAATTTGAAGTACCTTAGTGTTTTACTTCTGTAGCTTCTTCTTTATAGACTCACCGTCTTACTAATTAGATTCGTACACGCTTGCTCAATGTTGGTGTGGTTAAGCCGGCCTTGAGCCTGGTTTCAGATCTTTTAATCAAACAATCGCCATGGTAATAGGTCAGATTTTTCATTTTTTAAATATCACGCGCCGCGTAATATTTACATCTCGTTAATAAGTTAAGGGGGTTAGTGAATGATCTTCGAGTATTGTAATGACGGGTAGACTAATTATAATAACAGAGTATAGGTACACTATTTACTGTTTTTGTTGAAAGTTACTTGCTTAATTGTACAAATTACTTGAAGGAAGTTTACCGGTAAAAATACAAAATAAGAAAGCTGACATACCCATTTATACCTCGACAAAATAATATCTCTTTCATACACGGATGTCTCTTTCACACATTTAGACATAAGTTCATTACAGTATCGACCTATCAGTCTTTCCAGCTTTTTTAATATATTAAAAGATCGGTAGTTTGTTACATTAGGACTATCGTAATATACAAATGATGTGTGGTATACATTCCACTTTCATATCATATCCAATGTTTGATCAACCCATAGCCTTTATTAAATATTCTAGTAAACTATTAGTTTAAGCACGGGCGGTGATTCCTGGAGTTATCACACACAATGTGACGGGTTATATTGATCGAAGGGGCATTCTAAATATTACAATCGCGGAAATGGAGGGATGGTTTTATAGTATAAGTGTCAACAAACCCCAAAGTTTAAGTACGAACTGTAGCTGTATACAGGGATTTTATGTGTAACTATTCGGAATACTAAAGTACTTTCGTCTGGCTTAAGCCGGTGGCTGTACCTGATAGAGATATGTCAACGAGAACCGACATTACCTTAGCAGCAGGGGACTACGAGTACATGTTGGGAAGGCGATCTGGGTATTGATTCTCCAATCCAGGCCGCTCGCAATCTCCGTCGAAAGAACATACATTGGTCGACATTCTTATTCTTTAGTCTTGTCGAAGGTACACACTTTCATACGTTAAACGTTAAAAGTCAATCCAATCGTTCGAGTGGAATGACTTCGTTGAGAATCGAGGCCGTGTACGTTCAGTTTAGCCTGAATGGCAATTCCAATTAAGTAAGGCAAATAAATTGTTGTACTTTAGTGTTATACTTCTTCTTAAGAGACTTAGGACGGGTTGTTTCGGAAAATTTTAACAATTCATCAAATTTCAACGTTCATTTTCAAGTTCTGTGAAAGATTTTTTCAAGTTCTGTTTTATTTCAGTTCTTTCAAGCAATTATATAGTAACAGAACTTGAAGAGGACTTTCACAGAACCCGAAAATGAACGTTGAAATTCTTTGAATATTATAATGATGGGCAGACTAATTATAATAATAGATTGAAGGTACACTAATTACTGTTTATTGTCGCACTGATTGTACAAGTTACTTGAAGGAAGGTTACCGGTAAAAATGCGTTTTTATTTGCCTTACTTAAATGTTTCAAAAGATTACTGTTTCTTCAACTTTCTAAGCGCTTTTATGATCCTTTTAAATAATTAAGTTTTGTTGTATTTAAAAAAAAAACTAATTTCGGATGTCTGACTGTGATTGTAACTCTGGTTCAATGAACTCGGATTTGTTATCAATGTAATTATCAGACAAGCTATACAGTACCTACTTGCCTACCTATAATATATTTTTTTACCCGAAATTTTTTTTAATTCTATATATGAAACGCCTATTCTTTTGTTTAAATTTCTTGTGGTCAAAAGTTGCGTCAAATTTTTCAAGAGTCTGCGCATTTTAGCTAACTTTAATTGTCGATTCTTCAATTATAAAATTCTGTGGTTTTCACGAGACTTCATAAATTGTTAAAGTTACTTTCAGATTTAGCTACAGGAAATTCAATTAGATTTCGGAGTAGCATTTTCTCATGTTCTATGTTTTTGTCTCAATACAGGTGACCTAGTACACCTGTTAGGTGAGAAACTAACACCAAATTTGTGCTCACAAATAAAACATACCAAAAGAAATTATGAATCTTAAAAAATATGGTAAAAAATTCGGTTTATGGGCGAAATTCCTAAAAAATAAAACTAGTTATTTTTATACTAACTTTGGGCCGGGGAATCCGAATCTGGAAGAATTAGGTTGCGGCAAGCAATATTAACTGAATTACACGACTTTAAAATTTCGACGCACAAACAATTTAACTGGCCATTTTGAACGCTTTCTGACAATAAAACTAGTTATCTTTATACATCTTTATACTAACTTTGGGTCAGGGAATCCGAATCCGAAAGAATTAGGTTGGGGCAAGCAATATAAACTGAAATACACGACTTAAAAATTTTCGATGCAGAACAAAATACAATACCCCATTTTCGACACGTTGACAATAAAATCCATAGAAAAACTGGGATATTTTCTTGCCAACACGCGAGTAGGCGCTACGAAGGGGGCACTTTCTTTTCTATCACAAACCAAAATAAATAAATATTTTTGAGAGTTGGTAACACTGTATGTAATATCTTTGGTTATTTTTCTATGGATTTTATTGTTTATTTTTCTTCATTTTTTTATTAACAGTGTGTTAACAAATAATACATGCTGATAGAAGTAAGTAAGTAAGTAAAAACATCAGTAAGTGTACAGCGGACGGGGGGTTAACATTAAGACAATTACGAAGTATATACACCAACCGTCCAATGACGGTGTACAACAGTATGTTATTTAAAATGATCTGCATAAAGTTAGTATATAATATATGTTTCCAGCTGTTAATGCTTCCCTAATTTAGAATAATTCGAGGTTAGGGAGGGAGTGTCTTCTTGAGTTTTAAAGTAGTTATGTGAAGTACTCGAGTACTCGTTTATTTAGAGTTAATCCTAATATTGACGACCAACACCATTTTATATGTACGTACAGACCTACCAATTTAGTAAAGTAAACCCGTAAAATTTTTGGTCTGTTTTTCTTTGTGATGCCATGTTCTTTGTTATGGAGCATTATTATTACTCCACGTAAATCACGTTAGTTGTGAAATAGTAAATTCTAAATAAAATTATATGAATAAGACTCTAATAACGGTGGTTTGCACGAGGCTCAAATTTTAATTAATTCCGACGAATTCGTAAAGATTAAATATATATTTTTATTTAGACCGCTCCCTACAGTACCTTACTAAATATTTAACGTTTTGAAAATTTTATAAAAAGTTTTTTAACTACAAAATTAGCGGTAAACACCAAATTTTATTTTTCTCGACGATGAGTTAGTAACTTCCCGAGGGATTCCTCTAAAATTGTTTGAGATTTTAGTAATACGTTCATCAAAAATAATTAAAATAAACCCAACTGAAAGATCCATTTTCTAGACCTGCTAGTGCGAATTCGTCTGTAGGTCCGTCTGTTACGCCGAGCAGCGCGCCAAATATTTTTTAACTCGATTTCATCACTTAGGTCGTTATGATTCCTACTTTATTTTTGAGAATTACTAGGGAAAATTCAACCGTAGACCTATCCAACACACATAGGGTCGCGCGTCGCATAATTTTTTTCATGACTTCTTCAATTAACATCGTTAAGATTCCGACTTCATTTTAAGGTTTTGTCTCGTCTTAACCGATGAGTAGGCTTGTGAATTTAGTGGGCATTAATTAATGGAGCGGTAGTACCTCGAACGTTGATTTGTGGAGCGGTGAGTTGATCAATCATGTGGAAACGTGCGATCCAGGTTGCTTTCGAAGGTGCTTTCAACGGCATACAGAAATGTCACTTCCCATTATTATAGTAAACCATTCACATAGATTAATTAGTTTTTATCGAATGATTTTACTAAAGGAGCCCATGCACCTAACAACCATGTTACTTTATTTACATATGTAAGATTTTGTGTGCACGTAAAAAAATGACTAATGCTAATTTTTTAAGATTATCTTACAATTTTCGTAATCCGTTCAATAACGGGATTGCAAACCTTACGAATAAATTACCAGGTTTTCTGATAAACTTTTAATAAATAATGAATATATTGCCATTATGTCAGAATACGTGTTCATGAAAATCCGAATATTTTTGCATTACAACGAATATTCTTTGTATTGTCGTGATATATTATTATCAAGGCAAATCGATAAAACAATCTTAAGTTGATGTTTTATTAAAAAGGTGTATTAATATATATCGTAGAAATAAATCGATTTCTCCCGTGTGTTAACGATCATCCATTCAAATTTCTGTATTTCTTTAGTCAACCGCGAGCAAATCCACCCGGTTTCATATTAGGTTTGTGGAATTAATTTTACCTGCTGCACGGTAACGTTTATCGCCTGTAAATATTGTTAGTAATTTTAAACTGTTTGCGCCTGCTATCGTTGAATACACATATCCCGGAATAAGGCGTATTTACGGTAATACTAGTTACTAGTTAATGTTCAGTGCGGCCCTCTGGCTTGTAAACTGTAACTTTGGGGTGGGATTTACGTGATATCGGATAACTTGGGATACAGTTATGTCTGGATGACAGAGGCGTGCCGTTACACATTTTTACAGATTTTCTTTAACGATTTAATCATGAACTAAAAATTTGGCTTAAACTTTTTTAGGCAATAATTTTTGAGATCGAAAAATTTAGAATAAAAAACCGTTATGAGAACACCGACCAAATATTTTTTTCTTGATAGTCGAAATATAAATAAGACAAGACTCGAAGTAACTCGTATTGAATATATACATTTACCATATTATAATTAATATAATTCCTCAAAATATTGATACGGAATCATTAATTCAAAGGGTTTTTCGTGTGAACCACATTGACGTGATAGTAATACGGCTATCAAATCAATCAAACCATCTACCATCTACCATCTTCTAAATGGGTACGAACAAAGACTTACGTATTTCAAACTAGAGAGTTTAGTTAAAAGACGAAATATAAATGACCTCTTAATGCTTTACAAAATTGTGAATAATCGTGTAAATAGTAACTTAGTCAATCAAATCAATTTTTACGCCAGGCCCAAATATACTAGAATTATGAACTTATTTTGGACCGAAATATTTGCCAATAACACTGGATATTTTAATCCTTTGTCAAGAATTTCTCGATCATACAATGATCTTGCTAAAACACACACTGTCATAGATATTTTTGAAAATAATATAACTTGTTTCAAGAAATATCTCCACGATTTCTATACTTAGAAAAAAATAAAAAATAAAAATAAATAAATAAAAAAGTTTTAAGTTTTGTATATAAATACTGTCACTGTTTTACATGTTTGCTTATGTGAATGTGCAAATGTGATTGCTGCAGACACATAAGTCTAGGGATATTTATAATTGTATTTTTTATTTTGTAATCCATATTTAATGTTTTTATAAATATCCTGTTTGTGTCTCAAATAAATAAAAAAATAAAAAAACATTTTTTATTTCCCTCATTTGTACAATCGCAACACAGTAATTAACTATAACAATAAACATTTATTCTTGTATTCAGGTCTTGACTGGGACAATATTATGGGCAAACAGTAACAATTTTTATTGCAAGACTCCTTGATTATTCATAAACCCTCATAAATCAGCTGGTTAATTCGTCTGAAGACTAATTTCGCCACCCAATTGCACCCACCGCTCGTGGCAGGTGATTTACTTCCGCGTGTCGACGCCGACGCCGCACCGCCGCGGCGCTCCGTGGCGCGAGGCAAATGGCTAACAACCTAACTGCTCCGTAACGACGCCGGAGCCTTTAGACGTCGCGACGCCGACGGCAGACGCCCGGGCGATGGCCGCGCCGCTCGGACGGCGAGCTAAACGAACAATAACACGCCCGAGTTGAGCGCCCGCTGACCGGAACACTGAATCAATTCTCTTCTATTGCTCACTGTTCGTTTAATCGCCCTTTTCTCATTGAGCGTCGTTCCTCAAGCAGTATATCAATATTTATCTCCTACGCAGTCCTCGAACAATTCTTTATTATTCATGTATGTTGACTTTGTCGACATTTTCAATTTTAAATGTAGACAGTTCAGCGAACATCCTTTCGCGCGTGTCTGAAAGCTGAGAAGCTGCTAAATTCTCCGCTTCTAACATCTTCCTTTTTTAGATTTACGCCCAGCCGGGCTTTTACATTTTAAGAACAGAATACAATAATATTAATCATAGAATTTTTTTATTGCATGATATAACAATTATCTGATCTGAATATGAAACAATATTAGTAAAATATGTTCATAAAATAATATAGAAATTAAAACAATAATACATATACAGTGATGCATTATTCAAGGAAAGAAAAGTGCTCGATGTTAGACAATTGTATATTAGAAAGATTATATTACGAGTTGCACAAAAACAACGTCAGCACTTCCCTTCCATCGACCACCTTCACGACACCCGACTTTCAAGGAATAATCTAATGGTCCCAATAAAAACCTCGACGTCCATTGGGCAACGGCAATTTTCGTACATAGGACCCAAATTATTTAATATCATTCCCAATGCCTCGAAAGTTCAAATGTTTTGTGCAAATTCAAACTAGTTCTTTTATTTAGTGAGGGTCAAAAGTGAAGATATGTTGATCAATAGATAATCTCATTATAAAAAATAAAAAATGTATTCATACATAATTGCAAAAATACTCAAACAATTGGTTAAAGTCCATACAATACAAAAACACATATTTTTCACCTCTGAACACAATTATCTATTCTTTATTTATCTATACTTTATTAATCTGTGCTTTTGATTATTTTCTAATCACCCAACTAGATTATAAACTTATAACACTACCCTTCCCATTTTTCTACCTTACAACTCCTGCGTTTATCTGTCTTTTTATTATTACCATCTGGTTTTTATTTACTTAACCGGTTTTATTTGATTTTATGTGCTCTAAGGGAAAATATCTTATTATTAGGATTATATTATAGTAGGATTAAAAAATTAAGCAAAATGGAAGAAAATACATTTGGGTATCAACCATTGTCTCATGTCGCTTACACTTACTTAAGATAAATGTCAATCTATTATTAATTATTTGCTGCATCCTTTTTAGTTTCTTTGTCGGCTTCTAAAGCTGGGGGACACGTCATTCACTCTAAGTATAATATTATGTAATCACGCTTGAAGAATGTTTTGTTTTTCGATTTTTGCAAGCGATTTAAATAATCAAACATACATCTATTGTTAAACACAAGCATTCGATAATAATTTTTGTATTTTAAGATATTATTTTTTCTCTTCGCTTATTCCTATAAGTACAAAATTGTATATTTAACTAAGGCTTCTAACAGGAATTCAATCTTTACACTTTTTTCCTTCTATAAAATAAAATGTTCTATAATTAATAAGAATAAATATACAGATATCAATACAATATCAAAATACCAAAATGTAATACCAAACAAATGCAACCTATTTAGGAATAAAGTATTTCAACAACCTTCCGATTGAAATAAAGAAATTATAGGATATCAACAAACTTAAACTAAAACTGACGTTACCCTTTCAGAAATAATTAACTAAACAATTGCTTGTTTTTCCCTATATTTATATTTATTATCTATATACATCTCCACTGTATTTAAAAGTTCCTAATTACCTTATAATTACTCTAATTATTAAGTGTTGAATAATTAGTATGTAACTGAGTTCTATATATGTACAACTACACATATAGATAATCAAGAAGTTTTAATTGTTCCTATTATATAAATTACCTATTGCATAAAGTTATTCTATTTTCCTTATGATTAGTGTAACTCGCTCACCAAGCACAAGAACCAGTTTCTTATTTGGTGAGATTGCGATTATAAATATATTTTATAACCATGTGTAATTTATATAACCCTAGAAGACTAATCTATTTTATAGTTACATAAAGCCTTAACATACGTCTCAGAAACGTACACATATAAATGACAGCCTGTAGGCCAAAATATACCTACTTGTGCCCTATTTTCCGATGGAAAGTTAAGGTTGGTATATAAACTAATAATTAAAAACAGTTATCAGTGAAAACTACTATCACAGGTATTTATTACAACGAATCAAAACATTATGCTTGTATTAAAACAAAAAAATCATCTTCTTAAAAATCCAATTGAACACATGTCATTTTTAAATAATCTAATATTTTTTTAACATTAATTACTTATTCTTGGGGCAAACATTAAAATTAATCATGCTTTTAATTACTAGCTATAATTTTAGAGCAATCTACACAGACATCAACTTTGTGCTCAGAACATACTGACTTTTTGCACTTACAGCACACTAATTTCAATATTCTCTTTTTTTTAGCAGCAAAAAGCGCAGTATTAACGTTTTTTGGGCTCTGGTTCTCCTGCCTGAAATTTTTTACCCGAATCATTAGGTTTTGCGAGAATTCGGCTTATATTTTTAAGTCTCATCTCCAACCAAGGCAATTAACCGAATCTGTGCTGAGTTGCTTGATGAATTATCTTTTGTTAGAGGGTTTATTTGATCATGTTGTGGCCATAAACTACAGCAGAATTGACAAAAGCCATGTTCAAGATGCCATAGAATACAGCCATTGACCATCTTTTAGTTTTGCGGCTACACGACATTGAGGAGCACATTTGATCAAATGAATCTAGTATTTGGTTTGGTTGTAGAAATGAATCATGTCAGGTTTGCCACCTGAATTATTAATTATTGCATTTTCATCACAAGAAGATAAAAGGTAAACCATCTTTGCAGGTTTTGGCCTGTACGATAGAAGTGTCAGAGGGCCATCAAAACAAAACATTGAGAATTCGAGTTCTTCAATGTTCGTTGATTTCCCGCTTATTTGATCGAATAGTGCCCACTAGATTTAATTTGTAATTTGAGCTAGTCCTCGAGAGGTGCGGACTGTATTCATAGCTGAAGTTCTGTGAGATGATTGACACTTATTAGTTGACCAAACATTCCGCGTCCATTCTTACCGTGAAGAATATTTCCAAGAACACGATGAATTCGCCCTGAGTTGGCAGATTGCGAAGCATGAGCAGGATCAGATGCGAAGTCAGCTTCTGCAATTTTGAGTCGGCTTATTCAGTGGGAGTAGATGCTTGTGAAGGGAAAGCCTCTTCAGTTACATAGTTATTCTCATCTTCGCTTTGAATGTCGTCCACAAACTGGTTGTCGTCGTCTTGAGAAGCTGGTTCTCCCAGAGATCTTAGACCTTCTTGATCTAAGATTTTCAAAATATCGTCACTGTTTAATACATAAGACCATGACATATTAGTATCTGAAACAATGCCAAAATAAACATAAAATGTACGAAAAGTTAAAGAAAGTAAAAACACATTATCTCAGCTAAAAGTTACACAAAGCCTAAACACACGTCTCGCAGGCGTATTATACCTCAAAAACTCAAAAGTGGCTGGACTTACCTTAGTGATACAGGTACCATCGGCAAGCTCCCGTCGGCCACGTGGTAAGTTAAATAGCACGGGGCGCTAACTTCAACGATTAGAAAGTGAAAGAGAATTTTAGATTGTGTGTACGCCTCGCAGGCGTAGATAAGGCTTCTAGGGATAACATCCCTGTACTCACTTATATATATTAAATAAAAAAATTAAACAATGTACTATGAAATTATGAAATGAACTAAATTTGTTAATTTGACTGGCCTAAACCAGGATCCATTCCTAGTTGGCTAGTCAAAGTTTCCGCATATGTTTTGTTGTACAATTTTTTATGAAATATATTATTATTATATAAGACAAATTACTAAAACTACATTACCAACCCTACTATAATTTGTAGGATTCAACAAAGTGCTGGTTTAGATTACGCTTAGTTTTATAAATAGTCTATAAATATATAAACAGTATCCCCAAAATTGTTGCCCTCTTGATTCTTGTTCCACGAAAATTTTAACTTTTTCATATTTATTTTATGTATAAAGTAAAAGATACGTTCACTTAACATGGTTTAAGTCATTTTATCCAATGTTTTGATACTGATTGGATATTTTTTAAGTGTACATTTGCAAATATTCTTCAGGCTTGAACCCGTGATCTCTATGTCTAGAGCCAATTACTTTGCCACTTTCCCTCGTATGTCGTTTTATTGAGTTCGGAAGCATTTCGTTGGTTACGTTAGTAACTGCGTCTCATCTCAATGAGTCGAGTATTTGGCGTTTCGTATAATTGAATCAACATAAGTGAGTTGAAACATTTACATCCTTAAAAGGGGTTGGATGCAGTAGGGATGAAATTACTATCATGGTACCTAGTGTACCTACCTGTATTCATACAAGACATCCCATCAATACTCACATGCAAATTGATGGTTATTAAGTCTTCTCATCCTCTATCGTACACTGTAATTTCTTTGATATCCTTCATACTTTTCACATTAATTCATTTTTACATAATGGCGCTTCGTCCACGAATACATAAGTATTTTATTTATTCATTGCAAAAACGACACAAAATAAGTGGCGTCTTGTATTAGTTTTAACCTAAAATGGTTAGGTTACCTAACTTAGTTATGTAATTTTTTTTCACAAAACATGAAAATTGTACAAAATCCATGAGACATGCTCATTATTTGCGAGTTTTTATTGCTACATCTCACATACGATAACACGATATAATATTTAATGCGTACCTAGTAAATAAATAGTTCCTTGGCTTGCAAGTATCTTATGGCGATGATAATATTTTGAATCGAGTCGCTATCAATAACACACCTTACGTAGATGGCGATAAGGCTCAAATTCCTGCTTAACACAATCCTCCTTTTTTGATTTATACAAGAAAAAAACATGGCCAAAAAGTGCCTTTTATTTTATTTTGTGGATGTTCAGCCACAAATATTTAAATTTTTATAAATATAAATAAATAACTTAATTTGCCATATTATACAATAAAACCATAACCGAAAATGGGTATAACCGGAAGTAGGAGATTTTGATCTCTAAACAGTTTTCATAGGCCTTATACATTATTTTTTCTGGGTTTATAAAAGACTTATCTAAAAAATACTCGATTATTTTAAAGGCCAGGATGTATTCTAAATCTGAAATATTTCGAGGCGACCAAATTTTCAAACCAAAAACATGTAATTTTGCATTACTACGTAGTGAATCGCCTTAAGAATTGTGATATCCGCGTTAAATTTTGTATATGTGCTCCATGTTAGCTAAAAAAAGTTTTGTCTTTGTGCTCCATGTTAGCAATTACAACTCTTTCAGACACACAGCTCACGCACGTTGTGATTTAAAGAGCTTTACTTTGTCCTTTTTCTACATGAATGTTTAACTAATCTTTTGCTCGATTAGTTATTTTTCCTTCTGCCACCCTTTCAGGGTTCCGCGTTGCCGCTTTTCAAGTTAACGCTAGACGATTTACCACGGGATTGTTGGCATGTCAAATTAATTAATGAACTTTAGAGTTCGTATCAAGTGTGGAAATTAATCATGCCAGTTGAGTATTAGTTGATTGCGTGATAAGTGAACCCTCGGCGCCGTTACAACGTTACGTGCCCCACGCGTGTCAATGCCTGATGAATTTCATTTTCCAAGTTGTTTCCACTCCTCTAAGTTAAATTGGCAGGGGTAAGAAAATGCAAATTAGAACTAATGTTATAACTTCTTGAGATAAGTTTTCTGGATTGGAATTTCAAGAAGGGGGGGGGGGCATGATTAATACAATAAATACTTGGTGTCTACGAATTTAAATTATTACGTTAAATAATTTGAATCCTGTTATTTTGTGTTGTAAATAATTTATTTGGTATTCTGATACCGTTTGCTTGTTTTTTGTTATGGAATATAATATAAAATAATGTTTTGAGTTTGAGACTTTGTAAAAATCAATTAGCAATTGTTTACAAAATATTTATAGCCAATAAGTATTGCCAGAGTAAATTATAACCCCAATATCACCCTTCTGAATGACCACCATTCATATATTAGTTTTATTTTCCTTTTTTACATTAACTACACACAGAAGGCCCCGACGAAAATAATTTCCCTCAGAGCCTATGTTTTCTTTGAGGATGACTCCTGGTTTTATTTAAGGACAAGGAATTGTTCTTAATTAACCGCCTTTTCACTATCATAAATTAAACGCAGTTAACGATAAGGTCGTTCATTTTAAGGTCAAATAAAATTCCTTCTTTATATTACGGAGATAAGTATAACCAGAATCGCCCCGTATTAACGAAAAAGTCGTTCATTTTAAGGTTAAGGACAATTCGTTATCCTTTATGTAGAACCGGAATTGCCCCATATTAACGAAAAAGTCGTTCAATTTAAGGTTAAGGACAATATCTTAACCTTAAGAGCGCGCAGGAGCGCCGAGAAATTTTAACGATAGGTATTTGTAAAAATTATTTCTATTTCGTTCATCTCAGCGGAGACAGCAAAAGCGCTATCGGTGTATTGGTGAACCCCAATGCGTGTGTGTGCGTGGCTGCAGGTGTTCGAAGCACGAAACGTCGCGCCGCGCCCGATAGCGACTTCGCGTCAAATTATCGCGATCAGTTCTTATTATTTCATTTACTGTTATTCATTTATTCCAAAAATTAAGTAGGTGCCTAGGTACATATTCGTAATAAAATAGTGATGTCTACATTATTTAATATTGTATTGTACTTAACTTTATTATTATTATTACTTACTACAAATATGTACGTAGATACATTTATTTTGCCTCCGTAGTTGAGGGGTAAGGCTCTCGACTTCGAGTCCGGAGGTCTCGGATTCAAATCACGGCGTGCGCAAGTAAATTGATTTTAATTAATTTATGTTGTTTCACAATATTAAAAATAATATTCATTAAAAAGAATATTAATTAAATATAATATAAAATAATTGTCTGGAGAAATAATGATACACGCGGCGACTTAATAATAATAATAATATTTGGCTAATTTATATAGCGCCGTTTTCGTGAGAAATCACCTCAAGGGCGCTGTACAAATATATTTCTTAAATATTTAATACTAGAACTACTGACTTATCTCTAAGACTTATATCTAGTGACTTACGACTAAGGCCTATAACTACTATCTTAACGACATATACACGAGTATTTACATATTTGGCAACTTACAACTAAAATTAAAATTAACAATTTAATCTTACTAACGCCAGAAGAAGAAGGAAGTTCTATTATATTAGGGTGGATTTATTGTTAGCTGGATATATTATATGTTAAATGAATTAAATTAATGAATAAAATAAATCAATCGCCAATCTTAAACGCATTTAGATGATTCATCTGCCAACAATTAAACCGATTAACTTGTTATGTTCCCGCTGATATTGTCCATTGTCCACTGGTAGGCAAGTCAATAGCAAAATTGAATGAACGGAATCGCTAGATAATGTAACAATTACGGTATAAAAAAATGAAAAAAAAGAAATATTTGGATAGAATGACGGATTTATGGAAATGAGTGTCTGAAAAAGTGAGTTTTTAGTTTGGATCTAAATTCTGTTGGGCTGGTTATACATCTCAATTCCATAGGAAGTTTATTCCAAGCCTTGGGGCCGGATACCCCGAATCCACGATCACCAAACTTAGTGTTCGGATTTCGCTTAGGCTCTTTCAACCTTCCAATTGCAGATGATGTCGCTGATCTAAGAGTTGACTGCCTTAGACCAGTATTTTCCGGAATGCATAGCTCAGTAATATACGGTGGCGCCATTTCGTTGATAGCTTTAAACACCATCCAGCATAGCTTGTACTGGATCCTTTCAGGACACTTCAGCCAGTGAAGATTTCGGAGGTGTTCCGAAATGTGCGAAAACTTGGGTACCCCGGTGATAAGCCTTGCTGCGGCGTTGAACACTGATTGTAGTTTATCAGTTTCGCATTTAGGAAGATTTGCATAAATGCCGTTGCAATAGTCAAGACGTGATACTATATATGAGTTCACAAGTAATTTAGTTGCCTCTGTTGAAAGGTTTCTACGAACTGACTTAAGTTGTCTAAGGTAGAAGAACCCCGTGCTAACGGTCTTATTTACCTGACTTTTTAAAGAAAGGTCTGAATCCAGATAAACTCCCAGAAGTTTGACGGTTGTTTTAGCAGTTACGTCGTTGCCGGAAATAGCGATTGGTGAGTTTTCTATTAAATGTTGGCGTCTATGTGTGGCTGCCCAGAGAAACTCCGTTTTTGAAGGATTTAGCTTAAGTTTATTTGAGGACATCCAGAGATTGATTGCTTCTAGACACTCAGCTGTGCGAATTTTTAGGCCGTCGATCTCATTTGGTGAGCAGTAAAAGTATATTTGCTGATCGTCAGCATAACAGTGAGATAAAAGGCCAAATGACTCGATAATTTTTGCGACGTCATTTGTAAAAAGAATGAAGAGAAGTGGACCCAAAACGGATCCCTGGGGTACCCCTGAAGAGAGTTTTGAGAAGTTGGACTGTTTATTTCCAACCTTTACTGCTTGCGAGCGATTGGATAGATAGGATTCTAGCCAATATTTGATGTTAGAATGTAAGCCAAACGTTACTTCTAGTCTCTTAATGAGAAAGTCGTGGTCAATGGTATCAAATGCAGCGCTCATATCCAAAAGTGAAATAAGTGCCAACTTACCTGACTCTATGGCAAGGGTTATATCTGACAGGACACGAAGTAATCCGGTTTCTGTTGAGTGGAACCTCCTATATGCAGATTGATGATTTGTGATTAATTTATTAAGATTTAAGTGGGAGATTATTTGAGAAGCCACAATTTTTTCTAGTAGTTTAGCTACGAAATGCAGATTTGATACAGGTCGATAATTACCCAGGTTGTCGGCATCAAGCTGTGGTTTTTTAGTTACGGCCAAAACTTAGTTACGGCCAAATCAGCTTACAGGGTTTTGTAATACTAGTCCAATTAAGTCGCCAATTGGGGAATCCACAGTCTCACTGGCTCCAGACGGGAGCAGTTCGGACTCTTGTGCGGTATTAACATACAAAAAGTCACGTCGCAACTCGCAACTAGAGCGCCTGCTGTTCGCTCATCACCTCAGTCACATCGCGACTTGTGCGTAGTTATATACATGTGACTGCCTGCTCCGAGCTCATCTTCTGCACACGCACAAGTAAATGAGACTTGTGGGTGCGTGTATACAGGTTGCTGCACACATAAAAAAGTCATGTCGAAAGCCTAGCAATAGAGCAATTTTAAAAAAAAACAAGTTTGCAGGTATCCGCTTGTGGGCTATTTATCGATAAAACCAAAAACTTTTTAGCGGCAAGTCCGGATGGCCTTATCGGTGAGGATTCTATAATTGAAATTAAATGCCCTTATAGTGTAGCAAATATGTCACCAGAAGAGGGAATTGCACAAAAGATAATTGATTACTGTAAATTGGAAGACCATTCTTTAACATTAAAACGGAATCATAATTACTTCTACCAAGTACAAGGCCAGTTACATATTACTCGTCGTAATTATTGTTATTTTGTTGTGTGGAGTCCAAAAGGTTTGCTGTATGAAAAAATTGAGGGGGACGATGAAATCTGGCAAAAAATCGTTCCACTGTTAGAAAATTTCTACCACCAATGCCTTTTACCAGAAATAATTGACGGTCGCATACCAAGAAATTTACCGGCGAGGGAAAGGTCTGGACCATAAATTGTTTTAATTTCATTGTGTAGATGTTAAACAGTATTTTTTTTTACAATAAAGCGTTTAAAAACAAAAAATATTAGATCATTGAAGAAGATTGAAAATGTCAAGTGATGTAGGAGGTATTCCCAAAAGTGCATTTTTCTGTAATAATATAACGTATTAAAAAAGTTAAATAAAAACTAAACTAGTTATGTGTATGTACCTAATATGTAGCACAATAAACAATATGGTGCCTCTTATACATATATTTCAATATTCATTTGTATAATATGATATTATAATAACATAATCGATTCAACAACACGTGGTAGATGCATGTACCACTGAACATACGCTGTACCAGCATTCCATCAAACGATCAGTGGTGTATGTACTTACTTACCATCACACATTTTCTTGTAAAATATAATTTAAAAAAAAAATCTAGAACAATATATATAGTCAAATATAAAAGTTTTTTTTTGGTTCGGTAGTTGTATCTTAAAAAAAAGTGTCCTACAAAGGGATAATATTATGTTGAGTACAACCTTCAAAAGTTATCAAAAAATATTTTAATTAATTTTTGTGTTCCATATCCAACTCGGCAATACGGAACGGAATCATCTCGGGGTCTCTCTGTAACAGGTGTTTTTTTTTTCAATTTTTTTCGATTAATTTATTTGACGTAAACAAATTAAATTTGTCACAATATCTTTAGTAAATAAGCTCGGTAAGTATTGGCACACTCAAGATAAGTCACCAAACAGAAAAATAATTTAAAAAAAACATCGATAACTCGGGACATGACAACACTAGTGGACTAGTGTATCGATATAATTATTGAGAATGTCACATCACTTCGTTGACTGTATACGTATTCAACAAAACCCTCTCCGTCCCCCCTCACCCCCGAATACTGAGAGAAAGGGACACATGCACCTCAGCCTGATAATACCTAAATAAAATAGTCAAAATCGAGGTTTTGTAGTCCTCATTTTTCTACTCCAAAACTGAACCGATTTCCAAGATTTTTTTTACCAAATGTATTGAAAGAAAACATTCTATGTCTGTACGTTTTGCTTTTTTTAAAAATACATCGTCTTATTTGTATACTGAACGTTTGTTGATGGCGTTAAAAAAGGCAATTTTAACAATTTTTGAAGGGTTATAACTCCTATAAAAAGTAACTTATCAAAAAAATCAAAACGTACCGACACGCTTGCAGTCAATATTCATATTATGTAAAAAAAATATTTTCTCTAGTGTCAAAATCCAGAGAGGGAAATGAGGAATACGTTTGTATGGAAAAAACACCACCCGGTTTCCTCTTAAGTTTAACCGGAATCGTCCCCCTGGTGAACGATTATTCATAGTTTTCTTACGTTTCTAAAAAACATGTTGAAATCTCAAAACATTTTCCGCACCGATGTAAAAATTCTAGCTACCAGTACACATTATTAAAGGGTGTATGCTAATTTTCCCCGATATAATGGCCATTTCGTAAACGTTGAATACTGGATTCTGCCATAACGTTTGTATCTGTTCCATCGAAAATTGAAGCGGGTATAACCCGTTAACTTTATGGATACTTCATTTTGACATTTTGCATTATAATATAAATGGCTGATTCTGATTTACATTTTCAGTCCTACCTCGTGGGGTGACTGGTGGGATGTTATCATCTATTCTCATCATCGGCAACAAAGGAATCTTTCTCTCACCTTTCATTCGGATTTTCGTTCGAGTTTTGTCTCTGAAACACCTCAGCTCGATTCATTTACCTGACTACCACCATTTATTCATAAAACTAGCACCACAAAATTATTCTGATTATGAAATTTTTATTTTCTCTTTTCCCAAAACAGTTTTGTGGTAGGTGCTAATGCTGAAATTAGTCAAATTTATAACAGGATAACTTTTGTTGGAATACTTTATTTTAATATTCAGAAAAGCTTTTGCGAAGTAAGAAGTCTTTGCCTTTTTTAAAATACTCAACGGAACGATTGTAAGCAAAATACTTAACCCTAAAACCTTTACCAAACAGGCTTAGAACGTAATCATTTTACCTAACTCTCTATTTTCATTTCTTACAATATGTTTTTAAAATATATTTGTACTTTTCCAATTTCTATCGCTTTAAGCTCTTGATTAAATTTAACGCCAGCACAAAACGCTGTAATAGTCATTGTATCGATTATTCGTATAATAAAGCAAGACTGACAATATTGTAAAGCTTTATTACTATTAATAACAAAATAATACAATCGCTCGCTCAACATTTCTCGCACACAATGTAGATATCAGTATAGGCCTTCAGTTCTAGTAATTGTATTGTCTCCCATCCACACGATTGACTCCTCACGTCCCTTCATCCCAAAACAGTAGACGTAGCGGTCTTCTGGGTACCGGCCTTACCAACATATTGTGATCTCCGGAGTCCTGTCCGGCCGTATTGTGCGTGCATAGTACCGGGCCGCTGCCCTTGTCCGTCTTAGGATAATACGTTTTCCATCTTATTGTTATTTCTCGCACAATGGACTCTTTGTCTGAAATAATGCTCTTATCGTCGACCCACCCCATCGGCATGTTGATAATGTTTTTTCACCCTGAAAACTGTTTGATTTTCCCTACTTTTACGTCCCGTATACGCTTTCTAAGTAATTGTTTAGCCTGTCTGCCCAATATAATGTTAGCAACGATTTGCGTGGGATGGATCACATATTGTTCTTTTTTTAAAGTAACGATTTGTTTGCGCATTTCTTTTTATGTTTACTTATCCTACCTTTCGTGATTTGTTCCGAGGGTTTACCTTCTATCTTACGTTTTATTTATTCAAATCCATCCAGACAAGGGTAGGTGGTTTATTCATGTCTGTCGGCATGGGTAAAACATTTAGGCGGTGATTTGCGAAGGCGAGTGATGTAAAAGGTCTATAAATATTAGTATCTGTTAAATCGTGCCCGGAGTCTTGGCGTAATTAAAATCCTACCGCTTTTCTTTTCGTTTCCGGCATTTTAACCCAAAATTAATGTTTTACGGTTTTTGTATTTTATCAGATGCCAAGTCAATTTTTTAGACTTTCTTGGCATTTATTCTTCTAGGTAATTTTCAAGACTTATTTTTGTGGAAATTTATTGTTCTTTATTTATTGTTCTTTGTTTCATGGAACTATTTATAACTTCTTCATTATATTTCTGACAGGTGATTTAAAGTCCGTTCGAATCATTAATATCATGTTTTGTTCACTACCAAAGATAGCGATCTATGAATAATTCACAATTTTTAACGAGCGTTTTTTAACAAACCAGTTTTAAGCTCTTCCGACCTTCTAAAAACCTCCATTTGATGTCAGTAATAGTATGTACTCAAGTGAAACATTCCTATAAACCACGAGCATATCGTGCGGTGTGAAGTGCAGTGAGACTTCCGTCGCATCGCACACTACCAACACGTGACCGAATTAAAAATAACATTATGTGTCGCTCGTTAGAGGCGAGAGGATGACAGACGCGACGGAGTAATTCCCTCTCTTAAATTCTGCACCTCTGGTAGCGAGGCTTTGAGATGTCCACGAGGTGGTGGAAAGGCCGTGAGGTGGCCGCATCATGGCAGTGGGTGGTGTAGAGCACCCTCGCCCCCTGGACGTGTGTATTACAGTTTCGGTCGGATGTGGCACCGTTGATACGTAATAATTTAACCTCAGCGCCGGAGGGTAATTAGATTCTCCGGCACGTTGTTTATGACGCCGCTCTCGCGAGTGGCGGCTGATACGGTGGTCGGGATGCGCCGCCCGCTTCAAAAGCATTCAAAGAGCGGACCCCGCACAGAACTAAGCTCGTACAAACTTTTCTCTCAACTAATACAACTTACTAAAGTACAAACAATTAAATTCTGATGATGGCGGTAGATCGCCACTGGCGTCTTTTATAATTAAATATTATTTAAAGATATTCATTTACAATCCCATTAAAATCGTATTAATTAACATGTCATATGCTTGGTTTGTTATATTTCATTCTAAATCTATCGTTTTAAAAAAATTACCTAAAACTAAAACCTTGAACCTGTGCGATGTAATGTACCTACTGTATGTGGGTAATGTAGCTTCAACTGGCTGCCATTATTTTCACTATCCTACGGAAGTGTTGACTTGGTTCCATCGTACATTCGTTGGAGTAAATACGTCAGATACACCTTTTCTTGTAATGTCATTATACTGAAGATCTACTTAATATTAAATCTATCTGTATATTTTATTGTTACTATTTGAAAACTAGTTACGCCAAACAATACGAACTTTTCCTGGTGATAATGGTTCTCCGTCACCCACAGCATATACCGTTTTACCTCCCGGCCTGCAGAACTAACTGCAAGTGGTCATGCCGATGGCAACGTATCTTGTTAATTGAATCACTTCGAATATTGACATATTATTTAACGTCAATGAAGCAGAGCTTAAATGGCACGCTTTGTTCCGGCTTGTATAAAACCTGTTTTTTTTATTATTTAATTATGCTTTTTTAACTAACGGATCAATATAATTTTAAATTAATGATTAAAATTGTGATTTTTGTACTGTTCTTTTAAGGGAATAAAATAGTTTAATTGAATTGTTTTTGTCACGTTCATCAGTTAAAGAAGCCCTTTTAAAAATAGAATAATGTGACACTTTGCATAAGTAATGTTTCTTGATATACAGCTTATCGTCTTTTTCGTATATTTTCGCTTTTTAAAGCGTGAAAGCAGTATCGAATTAATTCAAAGCACATACTTTTCTTCGTAATTTATTTTTTGAAGTCTACCATTAGTCGTACCCTTCTAAAAAATGCTTCCCCTCTGGACGAATTCAATAAGATCAAGCTGTTTCGGTACCGAGTTAATCTTAATATTGATCCATCGGTAGTATGTACATCTATGAGTTAAAAAATCTAAACTCATTATGGAGTACAGAATATCCTTTGAGAAAAAATTTCGTGGCCTAGTGACCGGGTGTGGATCATTGGGTTTTTATTGGTAGAAACATTTATCTAATAGTTTCGACCTTCCTACGTTTGTGCAGTATCTTAAAGTAAAAAAATTCCAACGTGAGATTTAAGTAGAACGTCATCCTAGTGAGTGAAGTTTGAAAACCATATTTTTTTAAATTCAACATCAATATTATGGATTTTACTTTTTAATGTAAATGTCCCACGAATAAAACAATATCAATTCAATGCATTCTTTACAAACTTCTATACGGCAGATCTGTGGATACACTGTACTCAAATACATTGATGTATTTAGATGAGACATGAAGCGAATAAATAGGTTCCGCTTTTTTACCTCCAACTCTCCCAACGCCTACCGAATAACGCGAAACCGCTTATCGCGTTCTAATAACAGTTTAAGGAACAAGTTTCTTAGAGATATTAGTAACGCCTCTAATTGTAGCTCTATGTATTGAATGTACTACCAACATTTTTTTCTCTTAATTTTTATTTTCTTCCTTTTTTTTCATATTTTATTGCATGCTATGCCAATATAGATCGCAATGGCATATGCAAGTCTCCCTAAAATATGCACTAACAGACTTCAGTCAGTTTTTAATGCTGCAGCAAGGCTGATAGGAGGTGTTTCCAAATATTCCCACATCTCACAACATCTGCGTAACCTTCATTGGCTTAAGTGCCCTGAGAGAATCCAATTCAAACTCTGCTGGATGGTTTTCAAAGCCATGACATGGCGCCACCCTACTTGTCGGAACTGTGCATTCCAAGCGATGTTAATATCAGGCAAGTAATGCTTCTATCAGCATCTAACAGTCATAAGTAGACTCTCTGTACCTATTGCCCAATCCCAATACCAATTTTGGAGACCGGGCTTTTGCAGTAGCAGGCCCAACAGCTTGGAACAAACTCCCTTCACATTTAAAAGATCGACAGCTCATCTGAGTTCAAAGAAAAACTAAAGACTCACCTTTTCAACATGTCCTTTCCATAGTAATGAGCGCATTTTTTCAGTAGTCTTTCATTGCTCAGTCCAGGTGATTTTACCTTTCTGGTTGACTACCCACTTAAAGTAATAATCATTTACTAAGCGTTAAATTTTTTTAAATATTTTTATATCTTACCAGTGACACCACGAGCAACAATCATAACAATCTATATTTGTAAACTTAAATGTTTGTTAGTCGTAAATCTCTACTTTAAGCCGTAGTTAAAAGTCATTATATAATATAGTCATAATCTTAACTCTAATAATGACATTTTTCGGATTCACTGCCCAAATTCAAACGTGGCATCATGTCAATAATTTAAACTATTCCATGCGCATACATACAGACACACACACACACACACACACACACACACACACACACACACACACACACACACACCCTCACACACACACACACACACACACACACACACACACACACACACACACACACACACACACACACACACACACACAAACACTCACACATACATTACACAGGTCACACACACACCCATAAACTACATACGTCACCTGGTAATTAAGGAATAAACATACCACTTAGCAAACGTTACAAAGAAACATATCATTGGTACCCAACATGAAATATCTAATTCCTGTATGTTGTTTCATCTCTGTAAATCATGTACTGTTTGTTTCGATAATGTAAAATAAAATAAAATAAAAATAAAAATATTATAGCAGTATTGTGTAAATACCCACTTGGTCATAAAAATATATATAGTTTTAAGTCTCTAGTTAAAAGTCTTAGTTTCAATCACTAGATATTAATCTTAGTTGTAAGTCACTACTTATAAGTCACTAAATATTAAACTTAGTTATAAGCTACAATTAATAGGTTATAAGTATAAGTGATAGGAATAGATTAAATGCACAAAATTTTTAAGCGAAGTTGTTAAGCGTCCTTCAGGTGATTTTCTCACGGCGCTATATAAATAATCCAATAATTATTATTTATTTTTATTATTACACTGCATTGCAGTGTAATAATAAAATTCCAGAGTGGAAGATACTACCATTATCGCCCTGGTGTAAGACCACCATTCAGAATTGAAACGTTGCTCCAAATGGCTTTAGCCGTGTTTAGTGACTAGATCTGAATAGCCAGGTACTTCCCCACCTTCCTCTTTCCCTTCCCCACTTACCTTCAGCCTCACAACATCCCCCAATTGGGGATGCCATAGTCTCACTGGCTCCAGACGGGAGCAGTTGTGACTCTTGTGAGGTATTCACTATAAAAAAAAAAATAAAAAAAAATTGCGGAACCCCTGCACGTAGCCCGGAATAAAATAATAATATTTAATAATCTGATTAACCACGTTTAAATATTTACCTTGCATTATATTTGGACCTACTATATTATAATTGAATCATACATGATTTTGCCGTGCCGTATGCCTCAGGCTAAATAATAACGCGCTTAATGTATTATAATTATTTAATGCACATGAAGCGGTTATGACAGTGCACGTTTGTCTTGCTACATGACTACATTACTACCACTGCATGTGCAGAACGTATGTAAACATAAGGTTTCCCAAATGGTAAATGGTTTTCGTACAAAACTTTTCCAGAAAATACTAACGAAACTATCGGGAATTTCATTTGGTTTTGGCTTGGTGAAACGGTTTTCTTTGCCTGAATACAAATCGATTATGTTAATTTGATGTTAGATATATTATTAATATTCAAATTTGTAGGTACCATTTCGAGTAAACGAGGAGTGTAATCTTTTAGGGTAGATATTTTCAGCTCGAACTCATTCGCTATGCCATATTTTTATTGTAACTGTTCACTGTTGGAATAAGTAAATTTCTTATTTGGTTTTTTCATCGTATAGGGGAAATTCTGTATTCAATGTTGTTATGGGCACTTCTTATTTGTACAAATATATTTCTCCAAATTTCATTGGTCCGAAAAAAATTTCTTCTCTTTGTACATTTTCGATTGGGCGCACCTAAATGTTTCTTATAAACTTTTTTACCTGGGTTATCGAAAAAGATGATTTGTTATTTGTTAATTTGTTATTTATAATAATGAACTTGAGCGAAAAATAATGTGGCTCAAATAACATAGATTCATAATCAACGAACGTTGATTCTGAATATATATAATTACATGTAAAATGAATAAATCGTCATTTAAAAACGACCAAATCCTGAGATACTCAAACGCCCTCTGATTGGTTGACGGGATCTAACAGCACTTAAACAGCTACCTCACGGGTTGGTCGGCCGCGTTTATTGAGAATGAGGACAATTGTGATGTGCAAGTCGCGCTGCATATACTCGCATACGAGTCGTTATTGCGGTTTACAAATTATTTCAAAGTAATTCATATTTTTTGGAGATCTTGACAAATATATATATATCTTTATTTTTTTTTGTTTCATACCGACCCGAGCGGGATGGACTTAACTGTTAACCAACAAAACCGAGAAACGTATGACGTCACGCGTACCCCGTCAGATTTTTATCGTTTTGACGAGCCTTGAAAAATGCAAACTTTGAACAATATTTTAAGTATGTAATCGACAATTGTAATTTTTTTTAAATACTGGTATTTTTTTTAGAATATGAAAATTTATTTAAAATATTTTTTTAAATTACTCGAATTTTTATTGACAAAGATTACTTTACACATAAAGTACATACACGGAGAAAACGTACTCATATAAAATTCTGTTAATTTATTAAAAATCTGGTCAAATTATAATTATATCTGGACTGCGGGCCTTTAACGAATGAATTTTTTTATGAGGACGTCGGAACGCGTGCTCATACAAACACTGATATTGATATTGTCACATTCCATCATGAAATTTATTAGGAAAAGAACACGTGTTCTAGATATATTCAGATTGACTAATATTTCATCAGGAAATTGGCATGTTATCACTTTTTTTAACAGGATCATTTTTCTCCCTGTATTACTTCAGTAAAAACTTCCCTAGATTACATACCGTTAACGCCTCATTTTACTTGTTCATTAATTATTTTAATCCGCCTCCCTAAAGTTAACAATATTTACCTTAAACACATATTGTATGATTTTGTTAATATTTACATTAATTACGCAACTAACTAACACTATACAAACTTCACCGTGCGTGTAATTTGAACGAAGAAGACGGTAACATGAGTAGATTATCTTAGTTCACGTAGAACGTACGTAAGTTAAGCTTTTAGAGCAAAACGCATTCAAGTGAAATATCACTTAATTGCCCTGTATTATTCACTATTATTTATTACTAGCGCAGACTTGTGAAATATCACAAGATATTACAATTTCTATTTTTAAAATGATTTTCTGTTAAAATATTATATTTTAGGTTACTATTCTTATAGCAATTCTTCACACAATCAATTTTGAAAATGACATTTAAATTTAAAGCAAATTTGAGTTCTTTGAACCAGATTTCGCACGGGACTAACTAACTCACAGCACGAGATACCGAAAATTAAGTGTTTGATTATTATTATTATTATTATTATTACTACAAAAAAGAAAATGACCCAAATGAGACATGCCTAAGGCGTGGTATCTCAATTGTGGATTACTGAATACTAAAACTGATGCAATTTGTGAACGTGTCTGGAAATTCCGAGACGTCAAGTGATGTGATTAATCCCGGGAATTAGAACTATATGTCCTTTATGAACCCGGCTTGCCAAGGGAGCGACGTTTTGGGGTAGATTGTATCGCGGCCATATATTTCAACTTCCGTTTTTTCGCCACCCTTTGAGTCGCCCTCAGAAGATTAACTAAGAACTAACAAACTGGCTAACCGTTAGTTAGTTAGGAAGTAATAAATATTATCTTCTAACTTCTTATCTTCAACTCTTGTTGGATATTCTATCTTGTGACATAGCCTAGGTTTGCCAGATTTTATTAAATATGAATAACCCGTCAAGAGTCCCAACTCTCCAACTATCAGTCGCCAGTAGGCCTATGGTATCCTCAATAAATTTATTTTGTGAATTTGAATAGGGTAGGAAGGCGATGGGAGAGAGGAAAGTTGGGATGTACCTAACTATTTTGATCCTATCACCGAACACTGCTAAAGCCATTTCAATCAAATCTTCGTTTCTGGATTTTGGTATTTTGCCATGGCGATACTGAGAATATCTACCACTCTGGTTTCTTCTATACTGTCATGTTTATCTTCAAAATAGTATAAAATAAAATCGTTTGTTTGTGCGCTTAGTTCTTCTAAACTACGCAACTGATTTCGATAGAGTTTTTACTTTCATTTAGAGATTTTTTTTCCGGAAGTTTTACAAATATGATGCATGCATATTATATTTATAGAAAGTAAAGAAAAGTTGATGTTTTATAATCAAGTAGAATAATTATATTTACGGGCACGCTAACGCTGGCTAAACATTATACGATACCTCATAATAATGTACTATTGAATTGTTCATCTTAAGGCGAAGCTTAATGCTAAATCACTATTTTGATTAATCTTTATAACGAATTGGTGAACATTATGAATACCAAAAAATATGCTTTACATAAATTGAAGGTTACACTATCGCTTCGCTTGAGTAGAATACAAATTAGAAAATAAATTACTCAATAAAAAATATAAATATAAAATACTAAACAAAACATTTTTTCAACAGAAATGTATGAACGCGTAATGGAAACATTTTTTTTAAATACAATATTATAGCTATGATTATCTGTGACAGTTTCACTTGATTACATTTTTTGCTTTCTTATAAAATTATTTACAAAATTAACAAAAACCAGTTTTTTGCTTGAAATCGAACGTTTCTAGACTCCGTTTGTCAAGCGATCTTAATGCCTATTACCTACAATATACGATATACCAAGAATTTACACATTTTTGGCTTCTAGCTTCCTCTTAAAAAGGCCAACAGAAAAGCGATGGTATTTGTCTATCTTGTAAGGATAACCCCCAGTAATGCCGGGTACCCGTCAGCGAGTCTACAATAAATCATAGTGCTCAATTTTATCGTTATTGCATTCAATGACAAAGCATGGAAAATGTTTGCATTATAAAGTTTTCATGCGAATAATGGTTGAATAATTACGATTAAAATCATCGATTTACAAAGCGAATTAAGAGATACACCCCTCATGCATTTTACCTTGTAAATACAACACGATATATTTTTGCAAAACTTTTATAGTTTTAGTTATATTTGTCTGTTTTGTGATATCCACCATTTTTGTGAAATATAACCTAAGGAGCGTTTTTAATATGTTTATAATGGTTCTATGATAACTCAACACAGTGACAATTCAACACACTTTTAAAAAGTGATATAAAGTCATTAGAAACGATGAAAAAAAGATTAAATCTAACCTAACCTAACCTACTTATCCCAGTTAATAAAGTTTTTGTTTCATCACTTTCCATGACATTATATAACTTTTTAAAAATGTGATGAATTATCATTTTGATGAGTTATCCGGTCACCGTTTATAATATATTAAAAGTTGGTTGTTACGTAACTACGCTCTGCTGTTAAATTACTATCATTGTTTTCTTACCGTATTTACATAATATAAACAACGAACTAAGAGGCTGGATTAACATTGTAACTTGGTAAATTGCTAATGATTATAAACCTACGCGGTTTAGACTCAACGGAGGTTCAGATTTGATAAGTATTAGAGTGAATAATATTATTTTAGCAGACACCTAAAGCGTAATAACAAGATGCCTGGGTAAAATTCTTACCGTTAATGGTTGATATTTAAAATAAAACCAAAGAACAAGGAACAGTTGTAAATTATAATAATATTCTTTAGGGTAGACGTTAAGAGCATTGTAGAGAAAAAATACGGTCATGGATAAAAACCCGATCCTAAAGAATCCGCGGATTCTTGAAACTTTGTTCTTTATAAGTGTGAAGTTTCGTTTTATCAGTATTACAATGCGACTTTTTTATTTAGCAAATCTTTTTTTTTTTAAATAAAGTTCCACACAGGAGACCCCGAGGAAAAAATCCCTCAGGGCCTACGTCTTCTTTGGGGATGCTGTGTGGAGAGTCTTTTTAAGGAAAAGAAGGAGAGGAAGTTCTGGTAAGGAAAAAGGTGGGTAGGAATCTAGGGATCAGTGTGTCCAGTCGAGATTCCAGTTGGAGAGGCCAAAGGGTCTCCCCAAACCAGCCTCTCCCGATCCGGCACCCCAAGCAGCTATTGGGCAGTTGCATCCTGAACTCACCTCACCCGATGAACCCGGGTGCCCCTGTTAAATCACCAAACGTAGCGAACCACTTGGGGTGACCCATGGCAGAGGTTTTGGTTATCCAATAAATGGTTCCCGGGGCGGCGGTACCCTTACTCGTCTCCCAAATAGAAAATATCGAAACGTTATTTAAAAACATTGATTGAATTAGCTTAAGCCGTGTTTTGTGAATAAACCTATTCATAACCAATTTTTTTCATTTGCACATTCCCAGTACATTTTACTAGGAGTTATAATACAATAGATATTAAATTATACATAGTAAATGTACCTTGTGATGGACCAAGGTCCTTCCCGAGGTAGATGATATAAACCGTCATAGTAGAGCCATCTATCGGAACAGACACATATGAATTACAGGGAACTGCATGCAAAGGTGGGAGGTTTCCTTTTGGGTTGCGACGAAAGGGTTGGATTGCCCAATCATGAACATCGGAGAAAAGGGGGAGGCGACTTTCTGACAGGACAAAGGAAATTACAGCTATGGGGTGTGTTTAGGCTTTGATTTATGTGGCATCGACCTTGGAAATATTCTCACCAAATGATTAGGTGAACGAACGGGGTTAGATTCAAGGATAAATCACTTTAGGGGTTCAAAACCTTTTTTTGAGGCGTAGCATCACTCGGACGAAGCGAGATTTGGTGGCAACAGGTCTGTTACTCGAGGTTAAAAGAAGTAAAAGGGTTGTCGATTTCAGACCCTCGAAAATGTTGATTTTGGGAAAAAAATTCGAACATGGTTTTGCATCATTTAGACGGTAATAACAGTTAACGAAGATACTTAATTTTATACGTGGCTTATGGAAGACGAAAATACATTTAAATTAATGGATAAACGTTTAGCAGAGGAATTATGACCAAGTACATACGAGTTTGTTTTGGCAGGGACTTGAAACCTCTGATTAATGTGAAATGAGTTGGGGGACGAAGACATAAGATGGGCGTGTGGAGGCATCGCCGGAGTTAACACCCAAAATTACAGAGAGGGGTCGTGAAAATCCAGTGATAATTCTTGGAATAAAACTGGCCAAAGAAATAAACAGGTTATCAAATCGAAGCGGACTTGGGCGAGGGACAAAAATAGCTGACATAATGTGTACTGGGGCATATCAACTAGAGCGAATACCGATAGGAACCTGAAATAATCGGTGAGAGGTGAGATAGTTATACTAAACCACGGAAAATAAAGGTGAATAAATGTGAAATGTAAGAGACGACCTTACGCAAGGGATTTATCATACGGAGGAATGGGAATGTTTGTCAGAAGTGATCGATTCGGAAGGTAAAGGGAGGGACGGACGTGTACACCATTCAATTCGACAAAAGGCGAGTTGCGAGTTCTATTTTCACACGGAAGAAAGAAGACTGAAGGTAGGCTGTAGGAAATATCCACGAAAACGGAAAGTTAAGAGGAAAATTTTGACTAGTTACGCGTAAGAGGATGTCTTAGCGCACTAAAGGAAAGGTCATCAGAACACACATCACGGACCAAATAGGAACGCGAAAAAATTTAAATTAGAAAAACAGGTCAATTCTGACGGATTAGAAGGCACCTACCAGATGAGGCGAACTTAAGAATTTCACCAGTACGGGCCTGTGTTGTGAAACAGCAAATGCCCGTTTTTTCTGAGAAACGCAGAAGTATAGACCTGATAAGTTTTCAGTGATACAGGGGATATTGGGCAAGAAAGATAGGGCCGTAACGCTTCGATAAAGGTGGGATTGCAATGACAAGCGTAGTTAATTACTGTTATAAAACATCGTGCGCGGGCACAAATCGGGATAGTTCGTCACAAGTCGCCGAGGACCTTTAAGGAAGTATACGCCCCGCGCTACGAGGAATTATCACGTTGGTAATTTATTCTGGACTTCTGAAATTTTCTGGTCAAAACATACAGTTCAATTCAGTGTTTGAAGAAATTAGACTCAGTGTCCTAGACGTAATAATAAATTCGGGTTGAAAAGTTTAATTGGTTTAAATTCAGTAATTGAAATTAATAAACGTTAAAAATTCCTTCTAGAATAAAATAGAACGCAAGTGTTAAAATCTCTCGTTGGGGCTTCGATGAGGCGTCGGACTAAAGTCAAATTATAACTGAAAATCGATATACCTAAGTATCTTGCTACCGCGTGTTGGGCTCGATCGAAGCCGCGTTACAACAAAAATTTTTCAATAACTACTAGGTTAGGGAGGGAGGACCGAAGTACATTCGTTACGGCAAATAACGAGGGTAACACAATCAAAATTAGGGAAATAAGAAAGGGGGGATATCTCAGGTGAAGAAAAAATATTAGGTATAAACTTAGGGTAAATCTAGTGGTATTCGCGAACACCCCGCCAAAATGGCAACGGTTGTGTAAAACCCAACCTGGATGTTGTTATTTAGCGGATAGGGGCTTGGTAAGTTTTTTTTATTTCCAATTCAATTCAACCAAATTCCCAGATGGACTTGGAACGCGCGATGCTGATATTTGCCGACTGACAGTTACTACTAATCCACTTTAATATGTACATAAAACCAACATGTCGATTTTCAGGATTCCCCGACAATATCAATATAATTACCCTCAAGCCTTACCCCATTCCCAAATTTACCCCTCGACTAAACTTCATAGTTGGGTAATGTCTGATAGTGTCGCTGCAAATCCGTTTCTCACAAACACGGACTAGACAGAAGGATTTTTTTCTCACGCTATCACGTGAGAGGGGTTGCCAACGTGGGTGGATCGGACCAACGGAGCGCTGGGGGGGCTACTCCCTCTGACGGGGCCGTGTTGAAAAAGGGGCGCGAAAGTAGAATGGAAATAGTGATGCCAATTGGTAATGAATGGGAACATGGTCAGCAGTTGGGGCGTATAGTCTGAAAGCACTTTGGACGTCTGTGAAAATCCACGTGGGAGGGCGACGGCGTGAGATACGTGGGAATAAGTCCGCAGCGCTATCACATTATCCAATGGTGTCGACTGGGAAGCTGATGTAAGCCAACTGGAACGCTCCCTTGGCGGAATTACAGCAGCTTCTTTGAGGTGGAGTGTAGGTCCGACAGCACGCAGGAGTTTGAGCTTAATCAGGCGAAACCTACACGACACACTTTTCGCGTTAGTATCATGATATGGGATGCAATTACCTTCCCCATCTAGACTCAGTAAAGTAGTTCGTCCGGAGGAAAGGGCGTTGGAGCGATTTCGGAAATGGCGTGATGACTTAATTCGCTTTCTCTTGGACGTGAACGGATCCGATAGGTCAGGGTACCTTTATGAAATGGGTTGCCAGCTATGGGGTATAGTCTAGCCACGTCGGAGTCAGCGTTTGATTTCTGATCACCATCCACCGTTCTCGTATTTGGTCAGCGGAGGAGCCAACGTAATTTGAAAAAAAAATATTTCGATCATATAGTTTACCCTTCCCCCCCCCCCCCCCCCCCTCTCGTCCCTTCCCTATAAAAGATTGAGTGTCGAGTAGCAAAATTAATATATGTTAAAATAGATGGAGGCGACCCCGGAGCTGAGATACCGAAAGCCGACGCCCTATGCATGTCTATACTGTACTATACTAATTTGTGCAATAACGAAACTATTTCATGTTCTAGGATTTACTTAGGGTCAGGAAGGAAAAGTTGTGAGCGATTACCACTGTATTAGAGTTAGGCGTACTCCAGGGGACAGAAGTAGGCTAAACACGCGGTCTTATAAGAAAGTTAAAAAAAATTTCAATGATAAGGGGATCATTCACTCTAATTTAAACGAACCAGGATTACCACAAATATATGCATTAATAGCCCGTTCATATCTCATATGAATTTCAAAACCAAAAAAAGAAACACAACGCTGAAAAAGGGGCATTATTGCGAATTAAATCTTAATATCTTTGCCGTATGTTCCATACGGGGGTCGAAAGGCTTAGCTAGGGTTTCCTCTTAAGGTAGTCCTTTTAAAGGGCGCCACCAACAGCTTAGGAAAATCGTAGGACAACGACCAGGATGTTACAACATTTTGCAGATCAGACAGGAGAAATAATCATTATTTTAACGTAGGTATAAATGTAGCAGGACGGAAACATTACAACCTACCAATTACTTATGTCTTTAAAGTATCTTGGTAATTTCGTTTGTGATGAAATTTATTGAGTAATAGTTACAAAATATACTAAATAGTAAGAAAGTGGGTCAAAATATGAAGAGAAAAAATTTCAATCGGAAGGATTTGTTTGGAGAGATGAAAAGATTTTTAAAAATCAATTGTTACGTGAAGCTCACGAATTGTAATCGACTATAAGTTTTAATGGATAAGGTGCAATTTATTTTAAAATGTCAATTTATAATTTAAATTAAATCAAATACAAACAATAAAATATAATATGCGATGCACACCAGTCACCTACCTTTATGTTTTAATCCTTTATAATACGTACCTATTATTTTACTATTATTATTGTTTGAATAAGTATGCTAAAAAACCATCAGTTAACTTTATGTTTTCATATTTTTTTATTCTTTTCCTTTTTTTTGTACAAAATATGTATGCTAATTCGTCTAAATTTTGACTGCCCTAAACCGGGAATTCCTCCTAGTTTGACAGTCAAACAATTTTACAGTATTTTTGTCCTGTACTAAATAAATAAATAAAATTTAATAAATTAATTTTATTTGTTAGAAATCAATCACGAAAAATATCCAAGTGTAGTAATTTTTCGCAGTGGGGTATAAGTTACGAGTAATTGGTGATATTTTATATGTATTACTAGCTGTACCCCGCCACGCATTGCTGTAGCTCAGTCTGTTTGCGCAGAAAGAGAAACAATAGCGTGTGTTGCTTTTACGTTCAACAGATAGCGCTGTTTTTTTCAAACACATTTTTATACCTGTCACATGTGACATCTATATAATATACGTATATAAAAACATACCCGTATTCGAATGCAGCGTTGTGTCAAATTTTTCACAGCAATTGCTGAAGAACTTTCGGAGATAGAACAAACGAACTACATAGAAGATAGATTATTGTTTTATATTCGTATCTGTATTCCGCCAACATATTTTCCACAGATGAATTAAAAAAATTTGTTTAATTTTCTTTGACGTTTGTTCCAAACTTTTTAATTTGCGAACGAAATCCCTGTGTAGGTAGGTACCTATGCATACTTTAAAATATTTTATTTTTTTGTTCGATATATTATTTTTTAAGTTTATTGAAAGACACAGTGAATTAAGTTTTGTCGTGTAGAAATGTCAAGAAATTTCAATAAATAAAAAACTAAAAGGATTATCCGAGTAATTTCCTTATCGTTCCGCTCGGCTTATCAATTGAAAATATATTGAATACTTGCTATTTAGATTAATTTGAACATGATTATTAAAATACATTATCCGCTTATTTGCCTTTGCTAACATTCCATCGCAATATTCGAGTATTTAAGGGACACATCAATACCGTCAGCCACACACTAATTTCTAGTACTTACACAATTACAGAATACATATTTCGCCGCAACAAAGTGCCTATTTATTTACCTCGCCGTTGAGCTTGGCTTTATGTTAGATATTATTTCAACAGAATGTGTAGGTTAGTACACTGTAGTTCCTCTTCTTCCTACTGCTAACTTTGCGAGCCTTTGATATGGAAAATCGGTTTATAACATTCACATCCATATAACCCGAATATTATTATAGTTGCCTGAGTCTGGCTTTTAACGAATCATGTTAATTTTGTGAGCATTTAATGTGTAGGTACAACCTGAAATTATTTGTTATTATTATGTACTTCACTTACATTATAACTTCTTGAAGCAAATACATTTATTTACGTTCTTGCACCACCATCTGAAATTATTTCCCTAGCCATACTTCAGCGGTAGCCTTATTATTAATTATTTGGCATATCTGTATAAAATAACGCCACAATTATTAGTTTATGTTTTTATACAGGCTTTTTACAGACGATCTCACTTATGCGAAAACAATCCTGTTAAAAAAACTCAGTTAATACACAAATAGGTACAACAATTACAAAAATCTACTCAAACATTGGATACATTAATATTCGCACATCTAAAGAAAATTTTATGAAAGCTCTCTCAAATGACAAATAGTTGAAACAAAGGAGATACAAATGAAGACAAAAGAAACGCAAATAGAGACGCAATTAATACATAACAGCGCAACATATTTTTTAGCAATAGCATAACATTTTTTTCTGAATCCGTATAAATTAATTTCTATACCTAATTGTAGTTATTTTCGTTTACTGGTTGAACACTCTCTAATAAAATTTGTGGGCAGAGGTTTCAACTTACTGGGCTTACATTCTTGGAATAACTTTCCATCGTTTGTGGTTAAAGAGTAATAAAGAATTAAAAAATAAATACTACTCTTAACAAAATATGTATTAAAGTTAGGTGTAAAGTTGACAATTTATTTATATACTTATGTATATCAGGTACATATTCGTAATATCTAATGAATGTATGTTTCTTTAGCAGTTCATTTAAAACAAATTTATGTTTTAAATAGCTGATTTTACTATCGTGTCCTATTGTTTACGTATATATTATTTCTTATAACACAGTTTAAATGGTTAAGTTTTGTATGACTCAGTCCTGTCATATTTATAATTAATAAGAAATAATGGAAAGTATTTAATTGAAAATTGACATGTTTTTACTGCCCGTTTGCAAATTATTAATTGAATAGACAAATTGCCGTGAACTGAAATAATCACAAATAGCGGTTTACTGTGATGTTAAAAAAGCTGTGAAAATGCATTAAATAAAATAAATACGCTCTATTCGTCAAAGATGCTAAATGAAATTGAAAGATAGTAATAACAAGCAAACGTAATTTAATATATTCACAGCCAAAAGTATTGGTGATTTATTTTTGGGGTATTATTCCGTGTAGCGCTACCTCCTTCTTTAACCAACTTTTCGAACAGCATTACAGTCTCCATCATCAGGGGAGATGTGTCCATAATCAAGGCACATCTGCCCTGATGATGGACACTGTAATGCTGTCCGAAACGTTGGCTAAAGCAGGAGGTAGCGCAAAACGGCATAACAAAACATAATCGACATTTAACCGCTGCGGAAAAGGGTATCTGCATGAACCCTTAACCTTATGCTTTTACAAAGCTTAGGCTTAACAAAGCTTTATTTCTTTTACGAACGAACTTTTATAATATTTGAGTATATTTGATTGGAATAAATTATTATTAAAATTAATTAAATAAATGTAGGTATCTTAATAATCTTTGTTACACGAGTAGAATGGGAAGATGAAGTTATGTTGTGATGCGGAAACACAAAATTGCAAATAAGCCGAAAACAAAATATGTTCACATTGTGTAAACACATTCCGACTGTGGAAAGCTTGTAAATTACCCTACCCCACCAATGTGTTTAACTAGTTTGATAGCAATTAGCAATATATCATCGAGCAATGTACTGCCGCAATCTGTATCTATCCTTATGAACTTCCCAATATAATACTGAATACATAATCTCACCACCCCTTACAATTGCATTTCCAGGAACACCAATGTATTAATTTATAATGAACTTCAATGTTAACTAATTGATCCCACTAACTTAAAAAAAAATAATTTAAAAAATTGTGATGGAATTCCAGTGATAAATATCATGACTTCAAAATTGTGTATTCATATAATGTGTAGATCTATAAGAATAAATTTTTAGAAAATCGGTCTTGGAATATAAAAAAACTTGCCTCTGACGTCATTGATTCCATCTGGGAAGTCATCGATGACCACATTGACCACCATATGACGTCTTCTGATACTACCCGTTTTGACAAAAAAATATTATATTGTATCTTTAAACTTTGATTTTACTATGATTTTTTTAATCTGAATAAGTTCTTGAACGCCTCACTCCGCCCGGTTGAATCCTTAAATATTGTTCCTGCGAGTTTGCAATCAGGACCACTAAAGCACCTTCCCTATTAGTGCTTTTGAATTTATTTTCCAAGATTCCCTTTCAAGTAGTGTAATAACTCTTTTTTCTACCTCCATTCCTTGTCGGCCACCTCCCTTGAACAATATCTTATCTCCTCCGAAACAGGGTAATTACAGCATCTTGTACTTTTGTGTAATTTGTTGTTTTAAACGCCATGATACGCCTTGTTTATTTCAACGAATGTCGATGGATGCTCCACAAGCACGCCGCCTCTAACGTTTTATGCGAGCTATATATTTGCCTTGAGATAATTATCATTATTCTACCTGTCTGATAGTGTTATTTGTTTATTCCTTCTTATATGTCTTTTGGAAAAGCCTTTACAACAACAAAAAATATAATACCTTGAAATGGTAGATTTGTTCACTAGCTATAAAGCTATTTTCAGTTGGGTTTCAGTTATTTTTTCGGCGCTGAGACTTTTTGTTGTGGAAATTGGCGCTTGGCCATTTGCACTGAGCGCTCAACGCTTTTTTGATGCCAACGATCTGTTAGTTGTCTTTTCGACGTTTACACTCTGAGTGTACACAACGCTAATGTTTCTATCAAGTATTTTCAAGCTGACGACGTTGTCTTGGATGGCAAGATTATCAAAATATACTTATATATCATATTACTATAATCGTCTGAAAAGTAAGGTTCATATTATCATATCATGCACGGCATTTAAATATCTCCGTACACTTTTTGAAGTTAAAATTAGCCTCGGATTTTTTACAACTCACGTCTCCATATTCCTTTCAGATTTCACAATTCTCTCATCTTCTTCCTCTTATCCTATTCGGTCCTGGGGTCTAGATGTCTAGATGTCTATGCGTCCTTGTCCTGCACTACTTCGGTGGCCTTCGTCCATAGCAATCCCAGCTTCTACTCGCGATGCCTCTGGAATATCTTTCCCAATTTTTTCCTTGGACGTTTTCCCTCTGGATTCGCGCACGATATTTTCAGAGGAATTCGGTATTCTGGCATGTATACGTGATCAAGCCACATAAATTGAGATTTTTCATGGAATAGCAGCAAAATGTTAAAATATTCTAGAATACCTCCTCGGTAATATCTTTAGTGTCAAAGGCCATCATGGCTTTGGTTTATTTGTCTGAAGAAGAGGAATTAATTCCGACGTTTTTTTTTTATTTAACCGACACAAATTTTTGTTTTACCTATGTTTTATTTTTACCATGTCTTTTAAACGCGTCTCTTTATTGTTAACAGTTCAATTTTACTGGAATAAATTTTCTCTTGGGAGACAGCAATAAATTAGCAGAGGTGGAAATACTTCATTCTACATTCGTCGCTTGCATTGTTTTCGCATTCCGTTCAACCGAAGTGTTTCAAATCGACGAGAATCATCGCTTTTCCATTTGCATTCGTCCAATCCATTAGGCGCAATTAAGTTAAATGAACAGCTTGTCTTTAAACTTCCGATAGAGAACGCTTTACGTAGAGCTTTTTGTTTTGGCCTGATTTCTTTGATAGAAATATTATTTATTCTTCAGAATTGGCAATAACATTCCAAAAAATTTTTATAATTGGAGTATACGTGAATTTACGTCATTTCTGGCGTATCACATATATAGCTCAAAATAATTTATGGCGTATCACATACATAGCTCAACAGAATTTATGGCGTATCAAATACATAGCTCAACAGAATTTATGGCGTATCACATACATAGCTCAACAGAATTTATGGCGTATCACATACATAGCCCAACAGAATTCATGGCGTATCACATACTTAGCTCAAAAGAATTTATGACGTATCACATACATAGCTCAACAGAATTTATGGCGTATCAAATACAGAGCTTAACAGAATTTATGGCGTATCACATACATAGCTCAACAGAATTTATGGCGTATTACATACATAGCTCAACATAATTCAGTTGTGCTAATCCACATTAATATTAATTAATTTAGCAATCTTACATCTATTAAATTTATCTAGAAACGAATAATACAGTATTACGCTTAGTATAATATGTACGTTCATGTGTTATGTACCTACTTACAGTAAATAAATGATAGAAGGAACATATCTTTGACATTAAATGGGATACTTATACCAGGTGTTTAAAACTTTTTCCCTACCAAATGGCAAAATCTGAAAAAATGTATCAATTTTTTTCCGAGGATGATTGTTTTGTTTGAAGATTTTTAGGAACCTAATGTTCTTAAATACCTCTAAATGCTCTTATGTACTTATTTCCGTCAAAACAATTTTCACCTTTATTTGTATTTAAAACTTTACCTCTGCTTAAAAAATCACCCGCAATTACAGATCTTGAACATACTTAGTAAAAAAGGATCTGTGCAATGTTAGTCGGTTTTCGATTATCTCTACTTTTCCAATTCGCCAAGAGTTTCTCTAGATATAGATTGTAATTAAGTCTTACCTTTTATTTATGCTGCATTTGAAATTTAGAATTATTTTGCTAACAAAAAATATACTTAGTAAATTCACTGCCCACATGTGAATGTCAATTTTTCAACTGCCGACAATGCGCTTATATAAATAACAAAGTCATTATTACTCCTACCCGAAGACTCACGGCGCCAAAAATTTAGCTTACTTCTGGCAACAGGCCTTAAATTGCCAATATTTTTTTCTAAATTAGATTCACTCCCATCGACAGTCCTCAATGTGAAGTTTCAGAAAGAAACAGCGCAGCGAATTGGCCAATTATTCTTACTAGTAGAAGATTTAAAAAAATCTCGAATTGGAATTGGAAGTCTTAATACGGTTTATATCTCCCTTTTGTACGACAGTATTTATGTACTGGCTTTTCTCTTTCGATTTAAATCATGAATTCGTAACATTTTGAAATAAACCCTATAAATTTTCTCGAAATTCTACATTTCATTTCATCCGCTGTTTTCCGAGTTTATATGAAAGCCTTTCCTTTGGATTCCATTATATTTAATAGAAAAATCTTGTTTCATTAACATAATCAAAAAGGGCTACCCCTGACGGTGAAAATTCCTTAAATTTTATCATTCTCATCATTCAAATTAACCCGAACATTCTGAATACAAAGTTGTGCCGACATTGAGAAGTAATTCATTGGGTTGGTACTGAAAGGAAGAATTCAACCTTTACGCCTGTTAAGTTTTGATGTTCTAAGACAGTAGTCGTAGAGCTTTTTAGGTAATACTTTTAAACATATATTTCTGTATGACTATGCCTATTACTATGAAATTCAGAATTACTTGTTAAATGTAACATACATACCTATTTAATTCGTATTTTTGCAGAATCACGAAACACAAATAAGGAGAATGTAGTCCATCGAGCAAAAAAAAGCGAATGTATTTCTTTTAATGAAAATAACTAACTTTGTCTACACTAATACTTAAATATTGGTGTATACGAAGTGTTTTATTAAATTTAAATGACGCCACAAAGTGAATTTACGATTGTTGAAGAAGAAAATGTATTTGTAATTGTGCTTTTTTATTGGTAGTGTGGTAATTTTTATTTTATTGACAATTTGTAGGTGCTTATTGAGCCATTTTATGCTTATTTCCAGTATATTCATTTACGTGGGTACTTTTTCAAGTTATTGAATTTTCTCCCCTGTATTTCTTTTGACCTTCACTCCTCCAAAATTCCTTTCGAAGGCTCCTTTATATAGGTGAGAGTAGGTACGGTTTCCTTTGACTCCTCCCAGAGCAGGGATCATCTAGTCACTTCTACATAATAGCAGAGCTTCTTAGATATCCAAAAAGGGAGCCGGAGAATTTAGTAACCAGCCATTTTCTCCATCTGCAACCGGAGCGCTTTGAAATGTGAAATGATAATTGGTAGAGGATAAAGGTGGTGAGGTTTTGGGGTGCTTTCAAAGCTCTTTTGTGCGCGGTAAACGTTCAAGTTCTGTATAAACTTCAATGAATCAGTTTACATCATTATTCTTAGCTTACAATTTGAATAACGACGCCTGTAAAAAGCTTACGAATGCTTATAATACTGCCTGCAGGTGCCTTGATTTAACATTTGAATACACGAGTACCGTTGCTTTCTAGAAAATCTTTTGTTGGAAAATTTGTGTATATTTATTCAAATATTATTTGCGGTTAATAACCTTATTTATACTGGCTTTATTATTTTTTTCTTTTTACACAATTTTATTATTGATTAATTGGAAACAGTTATATGATTTTTTTAATTTACTTTTATTTATTTAATTATATGATCTGAAAAAAGTGCCTTTACATAGAAATTCCTAGATATTCATAGATTATTTTATTCACAGATACGATACTAGACTTCTAAAGTCTACACGTCTCTGATTTTACGGTCGGTTTTTAGCTTCTTCAACCAGTTGCTATTTGTGAATTTTCTTGACAATCTTTATATTAACATTATTAATGATTTACAATACTAAATCGTTTTTTTCTTTTTTCGCAGGTAAGATCCATCACAGAAAAATTCAAATTTATTTCGATATACGCCTCTTGGTAAGTTCATCGTTTTTATCACTGTGTTGCAGTTCAGAAATCGATCTAACCTCTTTCACACTAGTTCCCGTCGACACCAATTTCTTTCTCTAACAATTCTTCTCCAGTTTCCATACCTTCAATATATCTCCAATCTGATCCACGCAGTCACTCCACTGCCTCCGGTATGCCTCTAGGATGTATCCACTAAGGTACCCATAAAATGTCTTGTCATCTAGCATCCCTCTCGCGTCACAATTTTTGGCAGCTATGGAATCTTAGAACGGTGTGATACTCATTCACATGTTCAAAGTTGCTGTTTTTTTCTGTAAGTTTCATCTGCTCGTTCTTGGTATATCTAGGTATTATCAAGAACATATCTCTTTTTTGTTTTGACTAATTTCTTCTTAACTTGTTTTTGGTGAAAGTCGGTATTTCTGTTCCAAATGTTGGAAACTGTTTTATCTCGAATTAACTTTACAAACTAAAAATGTTCTCTGAAATCATCAGTTTAATGAGGTCTTGGTTTGAAATACACTATTTTATAACGTAAAATTGATTTTTTTGTAGGTACCTATTTCATTTCCCGCGTAGCAAAGGCAATATCTGATTCCGCCCCGAATCTGTTTACTTCCACCCTATCTCTATGGCAGATCATCTTTCAGTTAGCAGTGTAAATAGCCGGATTGTAAATTATTAGTACCGGCCAGCCGCGGCCGCATACATCTAGGTAGACGCCTCTGGCGATCCGATTATTGCCGACGGCTCTGATAAATCCCTTTTCGATCCAGTTATCTGAATTACTTTATTACGAGATATTATCGGTGCTATTTTTTAGGGGCTTACACAATTTTTAGGATGTTTTTATATTTAAAAACTCTACAAGTGTGCTAATATAATACGTATACACATAATTAAAATTTAACGCGTTACAGTTTTATTACCACTTAAGAGATGGTAGATGATAAAATGGATAAATGTTTGTTATGATTTTTTTTTATATTAACTCCACACGGGAGGCCCTGAAAAAAATAATCTTTGGGGATGCTGTGTGGAGGGTCTTTTTGTGGAGAGGAAGGAGTGAACATGGGTCTTGAAGAGTCCCATGTTTTAGGAGGGAGGAAACACAGAGGCCGGCAGTTCGTACCACAGCCGAGCTGTTGAACTTAAGAACGAATCGTAGAAGCGACCCGTTCTCATGTGACAAATGTCAACCGTGTACAAATGTTGGGCGCGCGTTTGGCGTGTATCCTGACTACGCACCGGTGCCGAAGGGATCAATGACGCTAGTTCCTCAGAGCATCTTCCATTGTAATACCGATAGAACAAGGACAGCATACCTACTTGACGCCTGTGCTCTAAAGATTGCAGTCCTTTTGTTAAGATTGGGGAATCTATCAAACGGACCGCCCGTTTCTGCACAGAGTCAAGGGTTTTTTTCAGGTATTTTGGGGCTCCAGACCAGAGATGGCTGCCAAATTCGACAGTAGGGCGCACTTGCGATTTATACAGGGTCAGCAGTTGTGTACTATTAAAGTATCTGCGGGCCCTGTACAGTACGCCCAGTTTCTGAGAGGCCAACTTTACTCTGGCTTCGATGGAGCCCCCGTACCTGAGCTGGTCACTTATAGTTACACCAAGCATATCAATGGAAGTCCTGTTCGGAAGATTGCTTCCGTTGAAGGAGACTAGATTATCAAAAAAAAATGATATCTTGTGTGGCCTTAGTTAAGGTCAATTTTTCCTTACTCTAGATGAAATTCTTTTTTTTAAATACTTGCATTATTTACCGATTGCATTGCTTGTCTGGGTCCTACGAGTCAAAAAAAAAAAAATACTGCAGCGCCACGGAAATGTTCCTGGAGGAACGAGTACACTCTTTCAGAGAGCTTCTCCGCCATCACATGGGAAGCTTATGGCGCAGACTACGCCAATCAACTAACAAAATCATCACTGCCATGGTTGCCTGGATGGAGTCCCCTCTGATGGCGGAGAGATGTGCAAATTTCCCCCATAAACGGCTGTTCACACTCATTTTTGTCTTTATATTTTATCTTTTTTCACTAAAATTCCGCTTTTTTGTGCCTGTTGGAATTACCTATGGTATTACGTGCTTATTATTATATTTTATTACTTATTTTGTATATTATTTCAAATATGGAATGTATTGCATTGCACTACCCCTGCATACATTCTGGAATAAATTCTTATTATTATTATATAGTGACAGCTGCCGTAAGTGATTGGTAATGTTTTACGTAAGCGAAAATAATATATAAAAGGAAAATAAAACAATTAACGGTGATAAATCATCGTTTGATTTAATAATAAAGTAAGTAATCCTTTTTCATAATTAAATAAAAATTATCTCCCCTTCAATCTAGAATTAACAACATCCCAGCGTTATAAAAATACAACCTTGATATTTTTCCCATCAAACTGGATGGGAGCATATGGTCTGGTCTGTTCGCTGAGCAAATATTTTCATAATAAAATTGTCCAGTCGCTGATTAAACCAATATAGAAGATCTGTTCTGATCGGTGAAGTTGAAAATGCACTTTACTTTTTGTTTGGCTATCACGAGTCCATTTCTTTGTGCCTATTTTTAAAACTCTTGGCTCAAATTCTAAAATCACTTCCTAAGTTATGGGGCATTAATATAAAAGTGAATATATTATATGTTGAAGCTCAGTTCGGTTTCACCTTTAAATATCTTAAGGACAATATAATGAAGGTATTCCTCAAAAATCCTCACCAAAAGATATTTAACTTTTGTGGACTATTAAACACCGAAGGGATAAATCAATTCCAGTGGCTTGTGGGCTTGTACATGTTCCAGAAGAAGGACATTTTTATCTTACCTTCGGTGAAATTATTAAAAAATATAATTTCTTTCTTGAACGGATAAATTTCCTTGGCCTGTCTGAGGCATAGGAGTCGAACGATTTTATGTAAACTGGCGATAACAAGTTTTCCTTTAAATCAGTACAGAATGCAATTCTGTTCAGTGTGAAAAACGTATATTTTATAATGTTTTCGATAAACCACTCTTTGTCAACCATCAAATTAAAACCACCGCTATTTTTTAAAAATAATGATGTGCTGCATCCTTTATAATTCGATATTGTTCGATACTGCAGTCATTCATTTATTGGAAAATCATAGCGCACGATGGCGTATCTCACTAAGTTGCACTTGCGCTTCCGTTGTAATAAAGATATGACATATATATCACGTGCGTGGTACAGCCAGCTCTCTCTCGCTGATGAAAAGTAAGAAACTTAGACCACGGAAAATCTAAACTCTTTTAAAACGCTCACCTATTCAAATTTCCCCTAAAAGCACATTTTCGGTAGCACCAATGTTGCTGAGCATCACTAAAAGATAAGCAATAAATTTGGACGGATTATCCTCCATTAATCGTTAGAATTGGGTCGTTTAAAGTGTCAAATTGACTGATTTTTAATGTAAATAAAGGTGGTTGTTTACAGATAAAAAAATTTAATAAGAAATAATTGTTGAATGAAATGCTAGTACATTTTGGATTATTTGGCGGATTGGGAATAAGCCTACGTAGCTTAGTGGCTTATATCACCTGACCGGCAATCAGAAGGGTGCGGGTTCAATTCCCGTCGTGGCATTTATTTTTACTCAGGATATATTTGCAATTTGTATGGTTATTTCATGTGAATAATTATTGCTTATAGACCGATCGGTGGCTGGGTTAACATCGCGCTTGGGTGCCACTTAGGCTTAGTGTATTTAATTCCTAGGCTGGCTAAGTCCTCCATCAAACACAAGGAATATTTTCCGCTTACTGTGGTGGTAGAAGGAGATATTGACAGGTTATTCGATCCCTGAGGCGTATGTGTGGTAAAACCATGTATGATCGTGTGAGAAATGTGGAGATCCGCAAAGAGTGCAAGGCTGATGTAAGTTTAGTGAGTAAGATCAAGAAAGGGACGCTTAGATGGTTTGGGCACGTAGAGCGAATGGGCGAAGAAAGGAGAGTAAGGAGAATATACGATGTAAATGTGAATGGTAGCAGAAGTCGGAGACGCCCGAAGAAGACATGGCACGACCAAGTGAATCAGATACTTGAGTCGGGCCATGTCAAGAGTCAGAATAATAGAAGAGTATGTATGAGACGATGTATGAATGAGGCAAAGTATTATGTACCATGAAAATGTTCACAATTATCATACGAGAAGACGCAGATATTTTAGGCTTTCCAAAACTAAACTTTCATGCACACAAAACAACGCGTTTTATAAAGGGCAAAAACTTTATAATAACCTACCAAATGTCATAAAGGAAGCCCCAAGCCTTAGCACTTTTCGTAGGACATGTGCTTTATATGTAAAAAATAATTTTTGATTGTTGAACATACTCACTAATATTATTTTAGTCACCTAGATATCTTATAAAATGTAATTTTGTGTATTTATCTTTTTCTCTTAAAATGTAATTGTTATTTTTTGTATTTTTTATATTTTCCAACTAGATGTATGAAAAATTTGCGTACATCTAAATAAAAATTCAAAAACAAACAAACAAAAGAGTGGGTGCCAAGACCGAGTTGTTTGGCGGTCCGTCTTCTCTGCCTAACCCTGCGGGGAAACTGCGTAATGGTTAGTTAGTTAGTTTATTCGTAACGCGGGAATGTTTGTCTTTCTTTTTAAAAGAAAAAAAACATTGTATCATTATTTTCGTTAGAATTTTCAACCTCACTAGAACAACCCTGTGTTGAGGTTAATGATCAATAATAATTTGTTATCCTTTGTCAAATCAACGTCCATGTAGTTTTGGCTTTTGCGTGTCAGTCGCACTGACAGCGAATTCAAATTCATAACTTCATTTAAAAATGTTTGACAAAAAGTCAACAGTATTATTCGTGCTTTTCGAGACGTAAAATAAAAAAATAAAAACATTTAACTATAGTTAGTTCAATATTTGTTAGATATTGAATAGAATTACATGAGAAAACGAAAAATCAAAACTGTTATTAAAAAATGAGTTTTAAACTTTACGTACCCATTACAAGTGTGCATTTTTACACGGAAAAACCCCCAGAAAAATTTAGATAAGATTATATTTTTGCAAAAAGTTTTTTAAAGCCGAAAATTAAATTTTTCCATCTAATTCTGTGTGATGTCTAAGCTTGTGGTAAGCACGCTATTCTCAGTTTATATTCAAAAGCAATGCAACGCAATGTGGTGAAACTTACGCTCAAAAGAACCCTTCTGTGAATGCGGGCTGGCATTTTTTACAGACTTTTAAAACCAAACCAAAAATTTATTTTGAAATACCTATCTACGCGTTCTGTTTGCCTATATGTAGAATAAAGGTTCCGTTGCATAACGGCTTTGGCAGTAATGACCGGTTTTCAATGAAGTGGCTTAAATTTGTGAAGCTTTTATGCGCTGGCTTTGCTGTGAAATTGTTTACTCATTTGCTATTTTATATCGTGTTTATTTCTGGGACAGAGTTTAAAACATAGGTTTTTGAAAGCTGTTTCATGTTAAAATCGATTCCGTCTATTTCTGATTATAACCAAAAAATCATTACTTTTAACAATTTGAGGTTGTTTTTAAAGAGCCGCGTGAAAAAAAAAATTGTTTCCGATTTTAACCGTGTTTCAACATTGTTTTTTCGGAATATTTTGTATTCTTGAAACATAATTATTATGGAACAACTACTATGACGTCTTGTTTTATAATTTATTTTGACGCTCTGTAGCACTTGATATATCTTGCGAGCTGAAAATATGTGTATTCAGCCATGAATTCCAAATAGATTCATCGAACAGAAAAATGTATGAATATTTGTGAAAGTACCCAGAGCATTCGGGAGTCAGCTGACAGATTTTCTATTAATAAGTTAAGATACTTTTTAAATTTTACTTATTTATTTTTTTACTTACATATTGAATATCTATCACTCTTAATAATAATTTATTAATGTTTATTATTAATTCATAGTCAATTCTTCACTGCAAAACACAATGTAAATAATTCCCTTAATATTATTAAAATATTGACCCCTTTAAAACCAATCAATTCATAATTGTTTTCAGCAGTATTTCTTTAATACTTGATATACTCGTATAATATGATACCTCTTACTATAGAATCGAAAGCATCAGTGCTAAGCAAATGTTGGCAAGCAAAGAATTTATTGAATCCTGTTTGTATTTTTTTTTGTTATTAGGTATTTATTTATTTTTTATTTATTATTATTTAACGCCCATAAGGCTTTTAAAAACATAATAGTAAATCAGTATTATTAATATCATATCAGTACAGTAAATACTTGTCATTTTACAAACATAATACAGACACATGTTAGCTATATTTTTTTAATTCAGAAACATATCAATTACGTACAATTAATAATTTTTGCTTTGATGTAGGATGGAAAGGTTTTAAATACATCGAAAAGGTCTGTATATGTATTGGCAGTTCGCTGAAATAGCGCTAGTATCTGCTCTTATATAATTGTCACTTTTTGTTACAAAGTTTGTGACTGTCCGTTACGTTTTGAATACAAGATGACATGTTTTTTACCACTAATATAGGTTACATTTTAATCTAACGTTTATATAATTATATTATATAACGTTTATATTATTATATTAGAACCACTATCTTCATAATGTCGATATCTTGCATGTTGAATGGTCCATTTGAAAACTGTTTTTTATTTGTTTTTATTAAGTCGTATTATAAAAACAGCAGTCATAGTATAATATTTTTTTCGAATATCACATTTTGTAACAATTAAAGCCACTTTGTAATAAAATGATTATCTCAACACGCGTTGGACGCCATTGTTACAGAAAGGTTATAACATGACTCGATAATCCACTAGGTACTTGTACCTAGATTCATTTTATAATAACAAATACCACGGTGTGAGGTAGTTGTGATATAGGTAGTATTGAAATAACCCAAGAATGGCACAAGATCATTTATTGGCAAAGAACGATAAATCGATTATTTGAGTTGTTTTACGAAAATTTATCCAGAACATGAGACTCATAATTTACGATTGATAACAATATCTCAGGGTGTGTGCAGTGATCGAAGATTCACTTGCACAGTTGGAATTACAATGAAAGCACTTTTATAAGTAATAGTGACACAGAAATACAACGATTATAATCTGACCTGTTTCATAGAAGTGCGCCATGCAATTCAAAGATTGAAACTGAAAATTTTATAATGAATAACGTGATGTCCAGCGATAACATCAGCTAGCTAAACAGGAACAATATGTTCGCAAGATTCCTTCCATAATGTCGCCTGGAGCAATCGCCCCAGTCTCTCCAGATGATTGTGTCTCCTTTCCCGCTGTCCGTTTGGTACTGCCTCTTCCGCTGTCTGACAAGTGGATAATTCACACTAAATGTAGCAGGGCGAAAGTGAACTGCTACAATTTAACTCACTAAATTATATCAAACATTACCATATTTGTTTGTGTACACCTCAATTAATTATTCAGGTTGTAAAAAAATATCATTATTTGTTAACATATTTCACACGTCCGGGGCATAAAAAACCCTCCCGCCTTCCGCCTCGCACCTTCCAGAAATATTAATTTGTCTTACATAATTTGCATTTAAATTCTGGCAGGATGAAGGTTTCCTCATTCCCATGGAAAAAATATAAATGCTTTGAAGTTACTACTATGAGCCCGCACTGGCGGTATTGTGAGAAGTTTACCTCTTAATTCCATGTAATTCTTCCCTTATGTTCTCATATTTGTATTTTTTATTCTTTCATTCCCCTCGCTTGTTTCCAAGAAGTCAAATTATGTATTTTTTTCTTGCTTAGTCATTTTTTTGCGCTTCCAATGGTTGCTACTACTTTTTATTGGTATTTTCAACAGGATTTTGCTAACAATACGCTTTTTTAATCTACATTATTTGAATTCTAACTCAGTTATCTTTGTTTTTTTTTAAATGTTAAAATATACTTTGTCATTTTTATTTGGTAATTGGCAAGCAATACACTTTTTTAATCTACATTATTTGAATTCTGACTCAGATATCTTAGTTTATTGAAAATTTTAGAATTTACTTTGTGATTGTTATTTAGTATTGGTAATCCAGGGTCAATCTTTGGGGTTGCTGTGCTTAGATTATTTTTAAGTAAAATGGCGTGAGGGATGAAAATGACTCTAGGGTCAGTGTGTCCAGGAGTGACGAACTGAGGGACGTGGAGGGTGAAGAGGTCAAAGGTTCTCCCTCAACCGGCCTCCCCCGATCCGGCCCGCTGTCAGCACTCATCCGCCGCCAAGACCTGGACAAACCTAACCCCATGAACTCGGGCACCGCTGCAAATTACCAAGTCTCTAAACGTAGCGAACAGCTTGGGGTGACCTACAGCAGAGGTGTTGGTTATCCAAGAAATGGTTCCCTGTTGTTCAAGGTATAATGATTCCTTGTAAATAACGATAGTATCTTTATTTTCGCCCCCATTATAATAATTATAATAATATATGTACCCATTTGATCTCTGATGAGTTGATGTGTTGTTCTTGTATTGTTTTGTATTTATTATGCTTATATAATGCACTTGCGTAATGTGGATTGACTAGGTCAGGTGCGGCGAACCTTTTTGGGCCCGCGTGCCAAAAATCCTCAAATATTATTTCTAGATTGTGTGGCGTGCCCAAGCTGTAAAAAAAATTAACCAAATAGATAAAATAAAAAAAAAGTTTTTTTTCAATTTTATTTTAAGCTTTACAATAGAGTTTCATAAAAATAAATTCATCATCATCATCATCACTTTTGGCTCTACAACCCCTGGTGGGTCTTGGCCTCCTCAAGAGTCTAAAAAATAAAGTTATAATCAATAAATGTACATATTAGTTATTTATCAATGAGATTTTTGCTGTTGTATATTCGATGACAAATTCTTAATATCTGGATCATATTTCGTCAGTTTTAGTAACCCACACGACCAACTGGATTCATCAGTCATTCTCGTTCTTGAATCACATTTTATGAAATTCATTTCTGGAAATAATGACTCACAAGCATATGTAGAAGAGAAAATTGATAATATTGCTCTCGCTAGTTTTTTTAAATCGCTAAAGATTTCTGGAATGGCTTTCTAAATTCTCATTATTTCTTCTTCTGCATTTTTATTATTTATGTTCGTTAATCGATAGCTTTCAATTATTTCCAAATCATTTCTCAAATCAACAAATTTTTGTTTCCATAACGAACTCGATTGGAATTCGATAAATTGCATTTCAAAATCTTCTAGATTTAACCACTCGAAAATCTCCAAATTGAGGTAATCTGCTGATAGTGTATCTGGATATAAAATAACTTTTTATGTCTTTTCAAATCTCCTGAATTGTTTGAATCTTGAAGAAAACTCGTTGATTATCGATTGAATAACTACAGAAAATTCTTGTGTAATTTGATTTGATCTGGCTTTTCTTCTGCAAAAAGTTTTTTTGTATTTGGGATATATTTGAAGGTGTTAGAAACAACGTCACGAGCAAAAATTTGTAATTTAGCTTGAAATGCTTTGATTAAATCAAACATAATAATAATTGTTTTGCTAACGCCTTGCAATTTAATATTTAATTCATTTAAATGTAAGCACAAATCAGTAAAAAACTGTACCGGAGCATAAAACACATACCGCCTTTTCACCCTTTTTTATCATACCATTTTCTTCAGTCCACCAACTTTGGAAGTCTCTGCGGTTCGTTTCCGATACTTTTTTTATTTCCACCAGCCATGTTTACCCTAGAAAAAAACACAAATAATGTAATTAAACACATAGTTATCAAGTTATATTAATTAATTATACACGTTAAACAATCATATCACACCGTACAAACTTTTGTCAAACGTTTCTGAATACGGATAAGACATTTTGTTACAAAAAATCTTTCACTTCAAGCCTATCAAATGTCGAGTAAAAATACACAACTAACCTGTATTTCACGACGTGTTATGTGGTCTTTAAAACTTTACTGTACATGTAATTAACTAAATACGATTAAAAACAGCACTTACTTATGTGTTATTTGTAGAAAACAGTGTGCACGGCGAACAATAAAAACCGGTAAAATTTGACAGGCAGCAAACTCCATAAACAACTTGTGAGTGTTGCAAGCATAAATAAACCAATCATGTTGCAAGCGTAAAAAAAATATTCCTATCGATTTCTCTGGAAAAATTGACAGTTTCGGCGGGGAACATTGAATAAAATTTTCAAATGTAACGTAAGTTAAATTTGAGTTGAAACAACCCAATTCTGGTTTTAAAAAAAATCAACAGAATGACTGTTACATTTGAAAAGAAAAGAAGAATATGAACGATTGTTCAGATATTTTTGAAAAAACTGGTCAAATCAAAAAAAAAAATTAAACTTAATTAAAAAAAAATAATTTGAACTCAGAAATCGTTAGTGTGCCATCCAAATGATCAAACGTGCCACCTCGGGCACGCGTGCTCTAGGTTCGCCACACCTGGACTAGGTGATCATTTGTGGAAAAGTGTGTGGAAGGGTTTAGTTTTTCCTGTGGGGAAGATTTAACCCGGATATAAAGTCTAAAATAGAAAAAAATATATTAAAAAAAATATATAAATATAAATCAGTAAGATTTATCGGTCCAGTTGAGAGTTCTACCGAGCCGAACCCTCTGATATGAAAATATCTGGAGTCGGTGAATTATTTTCCCATTTGATCTCTTGTGAGTTGACGTGTTGTTCTTGTATTTTTTTTTTGTGCATAATGCACTTGCATAATGTGGATTATTGACTAGATTTCACTAGATGATCATTTGTGAAAAGTGTGTGGAAGGGTTTAGTTTTTCCTGTGGGGAAGATTTAACCCGGATATAAATTAGAAAATGTATTATTTATTGAAGAATAAAAATAATAAATCTAAACGAAATACGAAATAAAACAAGTCACAAAAATTAAAAGTTAACAGTGACAACTAGGAATCAAACACAGGATCTCTTGTCTTACCGCGACAGGCGTCTGGATCTTATTTAAAGAATTTATTTATATTATTTATTTATTTAAACCATTCGACCATTGAGACCTATTTATTAAATGCTATATTTGTCGATATCATATTTCAAATTCAGAATTAACAATTTCATCTTGCAACTATTTTTTCCTGTAGTTTTGGTAACTACCTTTTTTTAAATGCTTACAAAGGTACTAATGAAATTGGTTTGTAACCTAGATAGTGTAATAATAATATTTGTGTGATTTGTATAACGGTGTTTTTGTGAATAATCACCTCAAGGTCGCTGTGTGGTATTCAACTAGAGACAATTATTAATCTCTATTTCTCATCAATCCTAAGTAATCCTAATCAATTAGTTCCTAATCACTTCCAAAATAGTTACAAATATAAGCACCTTCTACCCTACTAGAAATAGCAATCACTTCATACTCATACTGTCACACACTATGATATTTTCTTGTTATTCCGTAAGCAAGAGCTTGTAATACATAATACTCCAATTTATATACAATATATGTGACAGGTTTATATAAGGACGATATCAAAAATCAATTGTTATCAGAGGCGATCGATGTCCTGGTGGACAGGACGATAGTTTACTAGTCGGACAGATCGAGTTCGATACTCATAGGGGCTAATCAACTAAGGTTTGCTATGTACTAATTGAATTTTGAAAAAAAAATTGTTATTTCTATCATCTGTATTGATTTAATATTCTGCAGTAACGCCGTAACTATGTTTTTACTGTATTTTGCGGATAAATACACATACTTTATATTATGTACACTAGTGGACTTGTGTGGACACTTTTTATAAATTGCTTGTATTCGATATTCACGCATATTTTTTAAACCATGTGGGTGTTTAACTGTAATTATGTTAGCTAACTAATACAACAACTGTTATTATGTTAGCTAATTAATACAATTAATACAAATAAAATATATAATACTGACATATTTTAATTTTATTAATGTTTTTTTTTATTGAAAACATAACAAAAATGCTGAATTAAACAACGAAATGGCAAATCAAATTTTTACTGAAAAATATTATTTAAAGTTTTTAAAATTTACGTTTAACTTTAATACTTCTATTCTATTTCTATTATTTTAAAAGAAAGACAAACATTCCCTGGTTACGAATAACCTGACAATATTTGAAAATCTCCTACTACCACCACAGTAAGCTGAAAATGTTGCTTGTGTTGTGATGGAGGACTTAGCCAGCCGAGGAATTGAACATACTACGCCCGAGTGGTACCCAAGCGCGATGTCAACTCGGCCACCGACCGGTTCGTTTGAAATTCTTTTAGTTTAATAATTTGCTCAATCCTTCGGGGCATGGAGTTCACCAAACGTCGCTAATCTTCAGGTGTGATGACATGGAACTGTGCTTGATTAATCGCTTCAATTGTTTCTCTTTTATTGCTGGGGTTATTGAGGTTTTTTCCGCGAGAAACTTGTATTTTCAGTGTGAAACAAAGATTTTCGATAGGGTTTAAGTCCAGACTGTTTCTTGGCCAAGTCAGAACATCAATATGGTGTAACATTTCATGTTCGTTTTGACTGTGTGGCATGGGGTTACATCCTGCTGGATCTGCCCCTGTCACCTTTGAACAAATCATTGATGCTAGGTCAATAATTTGGGCCCCAGAATCACATCTTGATACCTTTTAGTCGTGATTGTGCCTTCTACCACTCCTAGTCATCCAACACCTTCTCTTGTCATCCAAGCCCAAACCATTACATCCACATGACGTTTCATTGTCGCAGTGGAACATTTGGGTAGCATGTCTTCGCCTTGACGACGACGAACCAAGTTTCCATCACTCCAAAATGTGGAAATTTTGGTCTCATCACTCCATATCACTTTTACCCAGTCATTTGAGGTCCACTCCTTATGTGTTGCAGCATATTTCAGCAATTTTTGCCTTTGTTGCATGTTAAGGTAAAGCTTTTTTCTTTTTTTAGATTTTTTATTCTTGCTCGTAATCCAATCATGCATAATTTCTTCCCAACTGTTCTATCATTAATATCCAGTCCAGCAGCTTTAAGGACCTTGTTAATATTTTTGGATGTTTGACGGTGGTCCTGCAGGACGAGTCGATAAATTCTCCTTTCGTCTTATGGCGCTACCTTTGGCTATGGGGCAGTTTTTTTGTAGTTTGCATCTCCTCATATCGTTGGCAAACTTTTTTTACTCTAGTCTTGGTAGCTCCTCAGCCTAAAAATTTTTTAAACGTGTATCCTTCACCACGAAGCGTAACAGCTCTGCTTCTCTTTCCGGGTGACCAAGCTGCTCGTTTTGGTGTCGTAGGAACCATTTTTAATAATATAAAAACCAAAAAACAATTGACACAAAACTACCTCACTTTACTTTAAGCACTGGCTGACTAACAGAAGTGCAAACCTAATCATGTGGCATTTTAAAGTGCCCCGATTGGAGAATATGACGATCCTATGCTCTCTGTGATTGGTTTAGACTGAACTCGTTACATTGTAGTGTTGCCACAACAACATTATTACTGAAATTTCTTTGTTTCCAAGGCACGTGCTTTAATTCTTTTAAGCAGTAAGTATAATTTTTAATCATCGTATGGCATGTTGCATCCTATGTTTATTAATGAAATATTGTACAAGGAACACGAAAAAAAAACATAGATTTGTTGCATAAAAAAAAAGGTTTAAAGTCGAACGACAGTTACAGAAAGTGTCCACTGTGTGAATTCTACGCAAAAAACGAAAAAATAAAGTAACGAAACTTCCAACCAAATCATTAGGAATTTAATTTAACACTACCTTCGTTATTGCACTTCTGATGGCCCCAAGCCATCGTTAGCCGTATCCCGGAGCATAATAAAGTTGACACATATTGTTGCCATATTAGAAAGTATTCACGGATATATCTGCTTTTATAAGGCACCGAGGCGCCACGTTGCACATTCCGGTGCCCACTGAAAAGATAAACCAATGAAAGTATATTGTGGGCGTGTCCGTGTACCTACCCTACGCGAAATATTTTTTTTACTTACTTTTAGTGATATTGATACATATGTTCAAATATCGAAAGTCTCTCTTGAAAAATGTGTTTTTGCATTCCAATAGATTCCGCTAGTTCGTTTTACGGAGGTAGCGGAATACTACCGAGTGCCTCCGAACGCTAAGCGAGCGGCCAGCCAGCAGTAGGCAGAAGCTTCATGCGAAGATCAGGCGCTCATGGCTCTGTTGACATATACAATATACAGGGTTTTCCAATAAGAGGTGTTATTTTGATATTCAATCGTAAAAGATCAATTGTTTCGTTGCTTGTGTGGCAGGTAGCGCCGTCTTGTTGAAAGTAAACGTTGTCCAGATCAATACCATCTAATTCGGGCCATAAAAAAATCATTAATCATCTCTCGATAGCGATCCATTCACCGTAACTGTTGCTCCAGCCTCATTTTCGAAAATGTAAGGTCCAATGACTCCGCCGGACCATAAACTGCACCAAACAGTCACACGTTGAGGATAGAGAGGCTTTTCAACAATAACTCTTGGGTTTTCCGAGCTCCAGATGCAACAATTTTGCTTGTTGACGAAGCCACCGAGGTGGAAATGGGCCTCATCACTCAAGATGATTTGCATTTGATTCACTCAAGTGAATTTTAATAATCAATGCGTTGTTGAAGCGTGTATCGGTCCATTTTTATAAATGGCGTAGTTTCTGTTTGTCAAATGTCAAAAAATGACGGCTTCAAATGTAACATCTATCGAAATAGCGGGCTATTCAAAATAACACCTCTTATTGGAAAACCCTGTATATACTCTTGTATCATTATATTAAATAGGTAAGTTTTTTTATTGGAACTACGTGTATAATTGAGATTAATCATTTACACCTGAAGACAATCCCTTGCTCTCACGCAAAGAAGAACATCACAAAAAACTATTAATTAGAATTTTGTGTACCCAAAGTAAGCCCAGTATGTCCTTACATCTAGTGAAATAATGGATCAAATCAAATATCTAAAGTCTTTCTTGAACATATATTCAATTTCATTGCGGCCTTTTCAAATGTGAATACCGCACAAGAATCCCAACTACTACTAACTGTCCGGAGCAATTGGGACTACGGCTATCCTTAATTTGGATATGTTGCGAGGAAGCAAATGAGACAGGTTAGAGAATGGTTGGAATGTATTTGGCTTTTCACATCAACACCAAATACGGCGAAAGATATTTAAAGAAACGTTTCATTTCCGAATGGTTTTCTTTCATCTGAGCGATGCTGAGAGCATGTACAATTCTGGAACTAGCCGCAAATGAACTATATAATTTTGTATTAATTAAATGTGAAACAATAAATTTTCTTCAATTGCGTGAGATCGGATTAAAACCGGCGACCACTGGATTCGTAATCAAGGATCTTAACCGCTCCGCCGCGGAAGTCGAAACCAAGTGATCAGTGTCCGATTGACCCTAAGGGCCGTCCGCCACTACTTCTAGAGATTGTCTGTTCAGTGCCCGCGTCCGCCAATGCCAGCGCATAATATAAAGACACCCTCCCTAACGAGACCCCGTGCATTCTGATACCAGTTTTGTTCAATTGCTGAACACAATGCTTACTGCACTGCTTTGTTTTAGTTGCACTACAGCCCGAATTCGAAATACGCAAATTGCGCAGCACATTTTATGAGCTTTTTTTTATTTGACCGCTTTGTTTATTGATTCCTACGTGAACAACCCGCAACTACAAACTAAATACAGCATATACGCACTGAACAGTGCTCTAATTTAAATTGGTTTTCGATCTTGTTTTTTTTTACTGTTTTTAACGAATCACATTTTGTTTGTAGATATTTTAAGTCATGCATATCATTCACCTATCATTTATCACGGTTAAAATTATCTTCAAATAATAGTACATATCTTCCATCTCTGAGCATTTCTAAACGTTCCATAATTATTTAACTTGCATTCTGGTTATGCGTCCACATTTTCTACTGCATGTTTTTATTTTTTTTACCCAACCGTTGTCACAATATTAATGTAAACTGTTTTATTTTCATTGAACGCTCATTACACGAATTAAAAATTACGCTACACATATTTCGTCACTTATTTTGTTAAATTTAAATGTACATTCTTTTTCTTTTATATTTTACGGTATTTCTTGGATCATCTTCACCCTATGCAGTAATAAGTTCTGTGATTTTAACTTTTTTCGAAATGGTTGTCTTATAACAGGTATATTTTGAATGTATTTTAATCTTATTTTTTAATACATCTATTAGAATTTAGATTTTTTTTTTCTTTGTGTTTAATGAACAAATAAATTGAATGATTATGTAAAAACCACCAAACATTATACGTAACATAGACACCCTCTCCTAAACATTATACTTAAACATACATACCTCCTCCTAAATTATGTTTATTTATTTATTGGTAAAGGTAAGAGACAAACAGCTTATACATAAAATATAAATATATACATGTTTAATACAGTCAAGCCAAAAAAGTCTCCTATATTAAAATTGATTGGAGATGGAGTTTTATTGCATAAAAAAAAATAATATATATATATATATTTATATATTTTAGGTGAGGAGGGGAGGAATAGGAATTTAGGATGAGGATAGGAGATGCTCTGGATACATTTCATACTATTGTATTAATTTTCGATCTTACGTGTTACTTCTAATCGATATTTGTGAAGTGTATTGCTAAAAATGTCTATGTTTTGAAATTTAGTATTATATTGGGCACATATACGTGGAATTGGTGAATTTTTTTCTAAAGTTAGTTCTATATGTAGGTATAAGAAACAAATGGGATTGCCGTGTTGTTGGAATATGAATATTTATTAAATTGGTTAGCTCTGGTGAGTCGAGGCCATTGTTAAGAATTATAAATAATAAGATTTTTTCAAAAATCAAACGTCGTGTATGAAGGGAGTTGAAGTTGTGGTAATATTATTATTGCCACCAAACATTATACTTAACATACACGCCTCCTCCTAAACATTAAACTTAAACTTACTTACGTCCTCCTAAATTATGTTTATTACCACCAAACATTATACTTATACATACACACCTCCTCCTAAACATTATACTCAAACATACATACCTCCTAAATTATGTTTATTGCCAGAAATATTTGTACGCTGTTTTAAATATAATTTTTTTGAAATAATGAATGAATAAAATGGAATTTTTAAAGTGGAAACTAACCCACTTCCTGACATTCGATCAAGCTGTAACTCGGCAGATAGACTCGTTGCCGATGCCAATGCATTCTATCAGCTTTTGGTGGCGCTCACGAACACACATATATTTCTCTGAAATTTGATGGTAAATTTACAGCAGTTAATATACGAAATAAATCTCGAGACCATCCAATTAGGATTTGGATCAAGTGATAGCGTGGTTCACTCATTTTAGTCAGTCCCTGGAGAGGAAGGTTCAATCCTCAGTAACAACATTTTTTTTAAGAAATTTCGAAAGTTCTCAGCAATCAAGACCCAATCCCTGGGGAGGAAGATTCAATCCTTAGTATAACTAAAAAAATATATTCTTCTTAACTACATATTTTAATTAAAACAGATGTTGTTTCTTAATTACATCATTTTCATTATAATTGTCTGTGCATTTGTACCCCTCAATTTATTCTCAATTATTTCGTGTGTAAGTTTGTTTTATCCTAACTTATTTATTATATTATTTGCGTTAAATTGAAATACGTCCGATTACTGGAATTTTAGTGTTATCGAGCATCGAAATACCGTTCTGCAACATTGATGCAGTATTTATAATGTGTATATTAAATTTCATTAACGGTGTACGAGCTACGAGCGTGTAGTTTCCATTGGCCACCAATAGGTTTCGGTTCATAAAATGACGTGGTCGTTTCAATGACCGGTTCCCGTATCACATTATTATGACCCCGGCCGCCATTACCGATAAATCAGCTGTTACGAGTCTCTGGAAACTCGCTACTTACTACTTACCGCAAGGCTGGACGTTCATCGCCCGAGCCTGATTTAAAATTAACGGTGTAGATAGTGTATAGTCCTGCTACTATGTACTCTGCTACAGTAGAATCAGAAACAAAGTAACATGTTAACCCCTGTAAATTTATACATTTATTTTGAAAACGTTTTCTGTTTTCATGATCTCAAAATTTTATAAAGGCCTACCTAAGAGGCTATTCTTGCTTTGCTATTTTCAGATATTCTTAATTTTATCTTTCGTATTTTACTCGTTCATGATTGTTTTATTGGAAATTAGTATTTTCTTATAATACATAGACATCTTCTCAACTTGATATAAATTATACCTGTTAAGTACCTACCTACCCTTAAACATTTTTACTATGTTTCACATCTTTATGCTGAGTACCTTACATATTATATTAAAAAAAATATATATATTATTTGGGAGGCTGACACGGGTACCGCCACCCTGGGAACCTTTTATTGGATAACCATCACCTCTGCCATAGGTCACCCCATGTGGTTCGCTACGTTTGGTGTCCGGGCTCATCAGGTGAGGTATGTTCGGGATGCGCCTGCCCAGCAGCTGAGTGGCGTGACAAATCCGAAGACGCTGGTTTGGTGAAACTCTTTGACCTCTCCAACTGGTCTCAACAACCCTCATCATACTTTTTACCTCCCCAGAACTTCTTCTCCTTCCTTTCCTTAAAAATACCCTTCGCACAGCATCCCAAAATATGAAATTGGCCCTGAGGGACATAATTTTCCTCAGGGCCTCCTGTATGTGGTTAACATTTTATTGCACTATCGTTGTTTGATTTGTTATTTACACATTTTCTTAACATATGTATTGTTTTATTTGTCATTATGTTCTGGATAGATTGATAAAAATAGGTTCATATAAATATGGTACTCAATTAAAATGGAAATATCTCTGTCAAAAACAAAACTCTTTTATCATAAGTATATTTTGTCCATTATTTTTTCTTCTATACTCTCGGGAATATGATCTTATTATATTTAAAGAAAAACAAATTGAATCGTCGAAATAATTTTTTGGTATGTTAGTAAGGTACTAATACTACTCGAACCGGTAGCAAGATAAATAAAAATTAAGTAACAAATGTACACATTGAAAAATAAAACAAAAATGTTAAGAAATTGTTACAAGAAATAAAATAAAAAACCAAAAACAAATCTTGAGAAATGGTAAATTTGTTGTTTTCAAATTTAATTTAATGTTTCGATTTTAATGTTTATTAATTTCTTCAAAGGTTTTTTAACGGAACGAAAAACGTTTCCTTACTGGGGTTATTGGAGGATCCGTCGTTTATATATAAATTATGTTTGCATGGTTTATATATAAATTAAGTCATTTTATGAAGTTATTTTGTACAAGTACAGTCGAATAAATTAAAATATAACACATTAAAAAATTAATATGTACTTAACCTATTCAAACATTTATTGTATCTAGGGAAAAATATAAATCATAAATAAAAAAAATAATTCTATAAATTAATACAAAATGTATTTTAAAAACATAAAGGCGAAGATAAAAGTTTGAATATTTAATTTATGTAGAGTTAAATTATTTCTTTCATCACATTTTTTATTTTTTTAGTAACTATTTTTGACTAACACATATTTTGTTATTCATTTCCTGGACCATCTTGAACTACGAACTTCATTCAAGTCAAACGAATTTCTTTGATTAATTGTTATTATCATTTTCAAAACTATACAAAATCACTCAGTTCCTACCAAAATATGTTTTGAAAGAGACATAGTATAGGAAAATAGATATAAATAATAATTTTCCACATGCACGACACAGGTCTCTGGAGTCCCCGAAATTAAAAATAAATAAATATAAAAAATTGTCTCCAAAAAACTAACTTCCCGCAAATATCCGCAGCTGAAATTTTGTAACCTCTTATTACAATAGGCGCCACCAACGACTGGGATTTTGAACTGTGCAATGCCCGATATAACCTTACTGAATATTGGATGTTATTATTGTCATAGACCGCGAACACAATATTATATTTCATCATAATCATTTATTTAACGTTTTAATATTGCTAACAATTTTTTAGTTTCCAGGAGAACAAACTATATTTATATATATTTTTAAAACTATAAAATTCATATAAATGTAGGAAAAAATAAAATGGAATAGACTTATTACACATAAAATAAACCATATTAACGATGTGAGCCTTCGAAAACAACCAATAAACTATTCAAATTTAAATTACTTAAAATCTAGTCAAATTTGACCTACGACTATTTCCACGCAAGTTGAATAAAAAAATAACATTCCAATCACATTAAGATAATCCTCAAAAAGTTTTATCAAACGTAAAAAGTGTTAATTTAATTGTATCGTCTAAATTCACCATGTCACGTTGGTTCTATGAGATGAAGACACCGTGCATCGTCGGTCGTCCGACAGTACACGTTGCACCGTTACCAACCTGTGCGATGACTGAAAATAATATAAGCGGTGGCATATGAATGTATGATAAGCTGGCTTAATTTTTAACTAAGTTTGTTCTACAGTTATACATCAACATTTATCGAAATTATAATAATTATTGTTATGAAAACTTTTATGGTATGGACCTGCCACTGAAAGTTTCGTATTCGTGGGAAAGAGGGAAAAGTTACAATGGATCTATCAGTGGTTTGCCTATTCATGACTATTTATTTTCCTACTTAACTATACCTTGATGGAGAGCTTTCAAACAATCGGGAAGTCCAGTAGGCAACTTCAAACATACCGACTGAAGATCGTAATACCTTCTAATTCTAATGAAGCAGTTGTGGTTGCAAACTTTGAATTCGGAAATTCGTGGTTCAAATTCTGTTGAAGCGGAAACTATTCTCGAATCATTATCATCACTCAATCGAACTAATTTCAATTGTCTGTGAATTGGTCGGTTAACCCGAGAAATATGTTTTGTAAATTTCTTCTGAATTTAAGTGATCTTTTCAAAATTGGAATAAGAACGAACTATAAAGTAGGTCCTGTAATATAATATACTATTTAAATAAAAAGTTGGAACTGATTTATCAGGAATCAAGAATCCAGACTATCCCTTAATTTTGACGGGTCTTCGGTTGTCTGTGCTGAGCGTTAGTAAGTCCAGCATGAAATCTGGTTCAATGGTCTTGAATTTTCTTTGAAAAGTTTCCCCTTGTTGCTTGAGTAATTCCGACAAGCGATAAATTAAGAACCTAATATATTACATATCATTGAAGAAGAAAATAATACTGATAAATCCTAACGAAACATTAAAAAAGATAGCTTAATAAATAATTTGAAAATTAGTTGCTAAGATAATATTGTTAATTCTGAATTTGAAATATGAGATCGACAAAAATTATCTATAATAATTAATAGGATTCCAATGGTCGAGTGGTTACAGACGTTTTGCCGGTAAGACAGAGATCCTGGGTTCGATTCCCAGTTGAGAACGTTTTATTTTTTATGTCTTGTTTTGATTTATTAGTATTATCTTCTTCTTCAAAATTTAATTTGCTTTAATTTACAAAAAAATTGAGTTCTACGAATTAAATTACATAAATAATATCACAATACATTTCTTGGCCATCTTCTCCCGTAATATGAATTACTGGTTTTGAGGGATGTTCTTTTTCATACCTCGAAGAAGTAGGTGTTTTATTTGATAATTTTGCAGTGGGTATTGTATAATTTTACCATTGAGGTATATACCTAAATAGAGCCAACATTGGCGTTCGAAGTATGGGCCACAGACATCGGTTCATTGTCGGCTGTGAGATACCACAGGCTTCAGTCGAGCACTCACCGGGCAAAGGTCTCCGGCGATAACTTGAAAAAGGGCCGAGATATTGTACAAATCATTCTGGAAAAGATATGAAAATGGTATAACCATTTATCGGTAAATATGGTATATACCCATTTTCTAATTATCATTTCTGAGCACAAACTGCGCCCTGTTTTATATTATCTTTTAGTTTTAATGTTCTTGTTTTATCCTGTCCTGCTGTTATTGTTATTCTAAGTTTTCTCATCACTTTTTATAAACAGTATATTTAGTGTTATAATATTAGACTGTATTGGGTAAGGCAGGCACACTGTAGGAATAATTTTAAGAACATGACCACCTATCCTAAATTACCGTTTTTAAGTTTGTTATATTAAAGCGCACTTGAAGTGAAATGACACTAAACTGTGCTATATAAATGGCATGTTATGATTATTACTATACCAAAATCAGTAGTCATGCGAATTGGCTTTTTAATGTTAAAAAATCAAGCCCTTGAAGTTGGCGCGCCGGTTGCTCAAATGTTTCGGAAGGTCACGTTTGACTCCGTTCATTGCGTTCGTTCGCGGTCGTAAGGATTCGGGCGATGCCGACTGCCGCCACACCCCCCTTTCTACTTCCCGCATGGGAACAACATTTTACTTTCTTACCAGGTATGTAGGTAAGTAGTTTGTTTATATTTACATACATGCATCGTATTCCTCGACGCTTCTACAATGGCTTTTGATGAATAAATAATTATTTCCATCTCCTAGTCTGCTTTCGATGCTTTGATCCTTACGTTATAAATTAAATTGACCATAAGCAACTCTCACATCTTAAGTTGTCCTTATTACTTGGTTGATCGTCAGAATTATTTAGTTTTTATTCTTGTTTAGTTTTATGATAAGAGGTGGGATATATTTTAGCGAACTTGAAACAATTTTAAAATACGAACATGTCTGGCTTTCAATCAAATAATCTTAGGTTTATACCACCAAATAATACGTCCAACTCCAGTAAAATAGTTTCATTCAATTACAACAATTCTAGCCGCTATAGGGAGCTAATGTAACATGTTGACTTTCAAAGGCGGCAAATTGAATTTGTGTAGTATTTGGTGGCGGTGTTTTGCGGTTTCCAATTAGTATTTTTTTACAATTTGAATTAAAAAAATATATTAAAATGTTCAAAAAAGAGAGTTCCGAACTAACAGCAAAAACACTCCCAAGTCATTATTCAAGATGCCAAAAACTTTGACAGGTTGGTGAAATGATTTCATGAAATCCTGGCAAATAAAATGTTATTTATTACGTAAACGTGGATTAAACTATGAAAATATAATTATAAAAAATTAAGGTTAATTCAGCAATGTTGTGTTAGTTCCATGTAGATTTCTGCATTCAAGTTGATGCTCAAAACATTTTTGTATTTTTTTATGTGACACCTCACAAGAGCGTAAAGGCAGTGGTGCTATGTCGACACCCGGTTGGGCTGCCTTGTGAGGCGGGCTATGGTAGGGCTGTAGGAAAGGATTTATTAATGCGGGTCTTTTATACATTCATATTATTAAATATATTGATATCTTTTTGTAAAATTTATCACAATTATATTATTTTATTACCTTTCTACATCATTTAAGGCATAGTTAATAGCCACTTTAATATTAATTACGACATAATAATTTATTAACATAAAAAATAATATAATTTCACAGCAAATTCATTAAAATGTATGAAAGGCGCACAACTTATGCCGCTACGAGGCGCTAGTGTAGCACGTTCCCATCAGAATGTATGGTAAACGTTGGAGTTGGAGATATTATTAATATTACATAGTATTTGAATTTATTAGAACAAAAATGACAACTGAAAATGTCAAGAGGGATAAAAATAAAAATAAACGAAAATTGGTAAATAAATTATCAAGTAAATAAATTATGTAAATAATAGTTAAAAAAAATTTGCAATAGTCAGATCATTGAGTAGATAATAAGTTAATAATAAATAAGTATACTATATATGTAGTTACATTTCAATTGATATTGAATTTTTTTTTTTTTATATTAACTCCACACAGGAGGCCCTGAAGAAAATAATTTCCCTCAGGGCCTATGTCATCTTTGGGGATGCTGTGTGGAGGGTATTTTTGTGGAGAGGAAGGAGTGAACATGGGTCTTGAAGAGTCCCATGTTGTAGGAGGGAGGAAACACAGAGGCCGGCAGTTCGTTCCACAGCCGAGCTGTTGAACTTAAGAACGAATCGTAGAAGCGACCCGTTCTCATGTGACAAGTGTCAACCGTGTACAAATGTTGGGCACGCGTTTGGCGTGTATCCCGACTACGCACCGGTGCCGAAGGGATCAATGACGCTAGTTCCTCAGAGCATCTTCCATTGTAATACCGATAGAACAAGGACAGCATACCTAACTGACGCCTGTGCTCTAAAGATTGCAGTCCGTTTGTTAAGATTGGGGAATCTATCAAACGGACCGCCCGTTTTTGCACAGAGTCAAGGGTTTTTTTCAGGTATTTAGGGGCTCCGGACCAGAGATGGCTGCCAAATTCGACAGTAGGGCGCACTTGCGATTTGTATAGGGTCAGCAGTTGTGTACTATTATTATTATTATGAATTTGTGCTGAGAGAGCATTTATGAATTTTAAATTTATGGCCAGCGTTGAAAAACTTTTGGATCACGAGACAATCCCGAATTGCATTTCTTATTCTGTTCTTTATTATTTGGTTAATACCTCTCTTGGTCAGAATATGACAGGATGCTTTGAAAAATCTTGGGTGTGATAAACCCTTCTGATCAATTTTATTTATTTTTTATGGTAATTGTAAAACCTCACCATATTTTTTTTTATTTTATAAAATAGTAAAAAAATATTTATCTTGTATTGAATACATTTTTGTGGCGAATAAATTCCTAGTGTTCCTGATTCAATATTATTCTAACTACTTACGCGATGTGAAATAATGCTCGTTCGCTGTGCAATTCCCAAGCACACGGAAATAATGTCTGTTCTCATATTTCTTCCCTGAACCGCGAATTTATAACCCAGCTTTAATTTAATTATAAATTTTCAACAAAAGAACATTTTCATCCTCATTTTATGCAAATAATCTCTAAATGTCTTTGGTATACCTGCGTTTTAATCAAAATTGAGTAAAAATTATTTTTCTTATTTGTCTTATGATTCTTTTTATATCTTTCATTGCAATATAATTTAAACACTAATTATGTTGCATAAATTATTTTTATATACTTGTATATAAAGGTTTTCAAAGCTGTTACCTTTCAAAATCCATTCATATTTTGTGATATTAATTCGTAAATCAATAATAGCGTAGATAATAAAAATTATAACCATATGTTTTAATTATTAATGCATCTCTTATCTTTAAAACATAGAATAATACTTAATGATCTAATTTTTGTATTTAAAATAAGCAATCACCGGTTTGACTCCCCTGAATTAACTTCGTTGATAAACTACCACGTTCCCTGTAGACCAACTACAGTCACCTTATTATTGTCACCTTATTATTGCAACAATACTGCAACTAACGCAGAACAAAATTCAATAATCCATCGCTTGCACAGATTAGGCAATAAATATTCCAACATCGATCACGCTGATTGTCTATTATCATATAAAAGATGCATAAAACAAAAATTGTCGAGTAATACCATACCATCATAATAATTATGTACTTCAGATTAAAAACTACTAGTACTCGATAGGTAGAAGCTGATATCAGTGCATTATATATCATAGTCATCATAGGTACTATGTAAAACTTTATCGGACTGTCAAGCAGTGTCGCACATTATTATTATTATCACCACAGTTTGAGAATGCCTTTAGAGTGCGAAACAGCTATCACGCGTAATAATAATTACACAGCACGACATATTTATAAATAGGCTGGTTTTTTTTAAATTTAATAATAATATTATTGAATATATTACAGAAAGAGAAAGATTGTACAACCCTTAGTACCGGTACGGTAAAAATAAGATACTAGGTAGTTATAGGTGTAAGTAGGTACATATTTCCTTGTCCAGATGTCGGACTGTCAGACGCCGTTCACGTCTCCAAGCACGTATATATATATATATATATATATATATATATATATTTATATCGGACAACACTTATTGGAACATCTTTGAGTAAACCACCTTTCTTGATCATCCTTTCACATGTGATATATAACGCTATAAATTACGTGGCAACATGTTTTTTTGTGAAATAAATTTAAAATGTGGTCAGCTATTATATATACAGCTATTTTATGCATATGCTCACAAAATTTTCATCATTAAATCATGAACGCATGTTGATCTTTTTTATGAAAGCACTTACTTGATATGCAATGTTGCCAAATCTTTTGTCCTTCTGTCGAGCTTCTGTTTGGACGGACTTGAACAGATTTATTTGTTGGTTGAATATTCGAAAATACGTAATGCATTGGAACGTTTGGCGCGAATATTTAAAATTGCGGGTTTATTTAAAAGTAAAGTTATACAATCAAAACTTATTTATATTACGTTTACAGTTGAATTAATTATTTTAAAATTAGTTTTGTAGAACAGGCTTTTATAAGATATTCTATCTTTTTAATAGCATTAATTTATTATTTGAAAATGTAGATTGATTTACAATTAAAATACCAAAGTTCAATAATATTAGTATTGTGTTTACAGTATTATTGGAAGTATATTTTATAAAATCTGATTTATTTGAGTTGTTTTCTTTCCTTTTATTATAAAATACCTATTATATGATTTTCAGAAAACGATTTTTGTACACAATATTTGTGCTGGTGTATAATAATAACTATTAATACATATTTTGTATTAATAGTTCTTCATTTTTGTTAATTTTATAACCTTAAATATAAAAGTTACAAATCAATGTACACCATAATATGTATGTATAGTTGTAATGTGTAAACTTTCCTAAATAAAGATATTATTATTATTTTTTAGTGGAATAAATCTTTGATTTTTTTTTTACATTTACTCCACACAAGAGGCCCTGAGGATAATAATTTCCCTCAGGGCCTATGTCATCTTTGAAGATGCTGTGTGGAGGGTCTTTTTGAGGAGAGGAAGGAGTGAACATGTGTCTTGAAGAGACCCATGTCATATGAGGGAGGAAACACAGAGGCCGGAAATTTGATCCAGAGCCGAGCCGTTGAACACCGAAACGAGTCGTAGAAACGACCCGTTCTCATGCGACTAATGTTAACCGTGTACATATGTTGGGCATGCATTTGGCGTGTTTCCCGACTATGCTCCGGTGCTGAAGGGATTAATGATGCTAGTTCCTCGGAGCATCTTCCATAGAAATACCGGTAGAACAAGCATATGCTCTAAAAATTGCAATCCGTTTGTTAAGATGGGAGAATCTATCAAACAGACCGCCCGTTTCTGCACAGAGTCGAGGGTTTTTTCAGGTATTTTCGGGCTTCACACCAGAGGTGGCTGCCAAATCCAACCGTGGGGCGCCCTTGTGATTTGTACAGGGTTAGCAGTTGTGTACTATTCAAGTATTTGCGGGCCCTGTACAGTACGCCCTCATTAACCTCAATTAATTGAAATATTCAGAACTGTTTTATAGTGAATTGTTTTATAGTGAATACCTCACAAGAGTCCCAACTGCTCCCGTCTAGAGCCAGTGAGAATATGGCATCCCCAATTGGGGGATGTTGTGTGGCTGAGGGTAAGTGGGGAAGGGAAAGAGGAAGGTGGGGAAGTACCTGGCTATTCAGATCTAGTCACTAAACACGGCTAAACCCATTTGGAGCAACGTTTCAATTCTGAATGGTGGTCTTACACCAGGGCGATACTGGTAGTATCTTCCACTCTGGAACGTGCCGCAAATATACTATATATTATTTTAATTAATTAATTGTGAAATAACACAAATTAATCAAATAAAATTTATTTGCGCACGCCGGGTTCGAACCCGCGACCTTCGAACTAGTTATGTTACTGAGCCATTTTTTTGTTTGTTTAACAATAGCTCCACACAGGAAGCCCTGAGGAAAATATTTTCCCTCAGGCCTATGTCATCTTTGAAGATGCTGTGTGGAGGGTATTTTAAAGGAAGGGAAGGAGAGGAAGGATAAGGGGTGGGTGGGTGGGGTCTGTGGGTCCAGGAGTGACGGACGTATGAATCCATCCCTCCCACTGCGGTGCAAGACGATGTTCCCATAGAGTTCTGCCTGAAAGGTTTCCCTCAACCTGTCTCTCCGGCCTTCCACGTAGCTGGAGGACACATCCACCGCCAAGACCCGAGCAAACCTCACCCCATGAACCCGGGCACAGTCACCAAACCACTTGGGGTGACCTATGGCAGAGGTGTAGTTATCCAATAAATGGTTCCCGGGGTGGCAGTACCAAATTGTAAATAGATTAGAAGATACTTTCCTGAATGGTCGCCATTCCCCATGGGGTTACCAGTCACGTCTTCCACTCTGGAATGTACCCGGCAGTAGCTGTAGTATAATCTACCATAGCCACATATTGCACAAGTCTTGTGTTTTAATAAAATTTTGCACAAATTCATTGTTTGGTAAAATAAAAACAAATTTGAAAAAATTCACATTTTAATTTATTTATTTTCAGACATTTTTAAAAACTTTCATTAGGAAATTCAACAGAACTAAAACAAACTTTAAAACTAATTAAGTAATGATTTTTACATAATTGCAGTTTAAAAAATATACAATACGTTATACAAAACTGCCATTATCAGAGTTTAACAAAATATATAATAGCAAAATCGAGAGAAACAAAACATACTTAAAAAATAATGAAGTAATGATTTTTACATAATTTCAGTTTAAAATAATATGGAAAACGTCATACCAAACTGACATTATCAGATATTAACAAAATATATAATAGCAAAATCGATTGAAATAAAACATACTTAAAAAATAATTAATTAATGATTTTTACATAATTTCAGTTTAAAATAATATGGAAAACGTCATACCAAACTGACATTATCAGAGTTTAACAAAATAGAGAAATAAATCACACTTAAAAAAAAAATTGCATTCATTTTCAACTAATTAATTTTCCTTATTTAGTAAAATCCTTATTTAACAACATCCCCATTAAAGAATGCCTTAAAATAATTGAAAATATCCTAGAACAATCTAATGTCAACCCAATAATAAGAAAAGAGTTATTCCAGCTCATAAAATTTGCATACAAACAAATTATTTTCTTTTTAATGATACATATTTTGAGCAATTGGACGGACTTCCCATGGGATCACCTTTAAGCCCACTTCTAGCGGAGATATTTATGGATCATATTGAAAATATTATTCTAAAGTCTCCCTTAGCTAAATATATAATATACTATGTCAGATATGTAGACGATATCTTAATATGTTGGAAAGGCACCAACCGTCAATTAGATATCTTTATTAATTGGGCCAACACTGTTAATAATAAAATCTGCTTCACAGTCGAACATGAGATCAAAGGTAAAATATTTTTTTTAGATCTAACAATTGGAAAGAATAATAATAAACATACTTTTGAAATATTTAGAAAACCAACTTTTACAGACACTACAATAAATGCAAATTCAACTCATCCTTCAGAACAGCCAGAAAATGCAAATTCAACTCATCCTTTAGAAACAGAGGTAATTATCTTTAAAATGTACAAAAAGTACGTTACCTGAGAAAAATCCACATGATCGTGTTAGAGTACTAAAATCATCTTCTATATTATTATGCCCAGACAATTCTGAAATTTCAGAATCTCTAAGAAACTCAAATATTTCATGTATTTAAAAATGAAAATATTGCAAAAATAGCAATGTCTGACCCATTAATATGTTCATATGGGTCTTTATTATTAAGTAATCACACGGAACACCATTTGAATACACATATAACATCGAAGATGAGGGATTTAGCCAAGGTGTATATAGTTATTAAAGAACAGAAACCTTCAATTTCAACCTTTGATTTAGCGTTTGACCCTGTGCATTTTGATGTTTTTATTAAAGCCGTACAAATAAATAGTGGTTACGATGAAATTACAGGTTCTGTAAAAATTCCTAGCATGTCTCAACGACTTTGTACGGCTATAAAAGATTGTACAAAGTCGTTGAGACATGCTAGGATTTTTTACAGAACCTGTAATTTCATCGTAACCACTATTTATTTGTACGGCTTTAATAAAAACATCAAAATGCACAGGGTCAAACGCTAAATCAAAGGTTGAAATTGAAGGTATGTTCGTTACCAGTTTAGTACAATATGGACATGAGTTTTTACGGTCATGCACTCGTGCTCATTTACTAGTAGAAATAGTGCTTCGAGTTGTAGTCGATGACACTTCGATTGCCTCCTGCTTCTCTAAATGATGTTGCTCATCATCGGCGTTGGAAATTTTCATATCTAAAAAGTAACAATACATTATTTAGCTTTCTTTAAACTTAATTAGTAAAACCTCAAATTATAAGAAAGCAGTCATTGTTGAATGAAACACTAGTATATATTGAATTATTTCGCGGATAAGCGATAAGCCGCCATAGCTCAGTGGTCAGAGCTGTCGACCGGAAATCGAGGGGACACGGGTTCGAGTCCCGTTGGCGTTATGTAAATCTCAATTATTTGTACCTATATTTTGTTAACTCGGATATTTTCTTATATTATTTTGTATAACATATATTTATCATATAAGATATAAGATCTGTATAATTAAAAAAATATATAAATAAATAAAGATGTACATTATTCTCTGTAAAAGCCCTATGGGCGTTTAAATAAATAAATAAATAAATAAAGTATCTTTTATCAGGAGATTTTTCAATGTGGATGAGTGTTTCAGGCGAATAATTATTGCTTTTAAAATAATTATAATTAAATTAAATTATTTAATTAAATGAAGACAATATTAGCATCACTCAATCTAAAATCTGAAACAGAAAAGATACGGTCACATCTGGGACTCGCACCGGACCTTCGGCTTTCTGGGCCGCACCTCTGACCATATAATAATCAAATTATATGTTACGTATTGATTGTTTCAAGAGTATTAAACATGTTTTCTGTAGATACCTGATTCTATCGAAGAAGTAACGTTGTTCGGTTTGTATAGTGAATCATCATCTTCGGACGTCGGCGGACTCCTTTCTAACATTACTTCAGTTTTGGTTTCTAAAATAAAGCATAATATATTATATATTTATCCAATAATAATATCTCAATGTAGTAAGTAAGTCATGTGCACAAATATGAAACCTAACCTAATATAATGACAAAACAACAGACTAATTAAGCATTTGCAACGGAATATTTAATTAGCAGCATTTCTGATATTACCTATAACAATTTACTATAAGCTAAGGTAGCTCTGTAATATTTCAGATTATTATCAGTGAATATTACCTGAATCTGAGGAAGTTTCATGGTTAATTTCTTCGCCCAGTATGCTCTGCATATTGCTGATGATTAAACTTTGTCCTTTGGAAATTAGCGAAAAGGGTGAAGACGAGATCATGTCGTCAGTACTGTTTATTGATGTACGTAAATCACTGGTTCTTGGAACATCTATAAAATATCAAGAACAAACACATTGAAACATACATATATGTACCTGCAGTTTTCTGTTTTTGCAAATTTTATTTCCACAAAGGAATTTGTTTAATTTGAATATGAACAAATTAATGGGTGATTATCCGACGTGTAAAACTTCGTTTTAACTTAATTATTTTAAGAAACAACTGTTTGAAAACAAAACATGCTTTTAAATGCATATTTTAGTATAGGAATATGGCTTTAGTTTGATTTGACATTTTTACCACAAGTTGTTAGGTTAGTTTTTTTGAATTTTGTTAATACATAATATATATCTATTATTCAAAATAATTTTACTGCTTGGGTTCTCAAAAAAGAAAGAAAAAAATCATGACCTATATAATAAAATACGGTAATTATTCTGTACTCATTTGATAAGCATAGATTAAAATTGTTAATATTATATTTATTATATTAATTCTATATTTTACAATTTAGGTTATTACCTATTTAGAAATATGTAATAGCTTACCGTATTTAAAATCCATTTCGCAAAGCTGAAAGATTTTATTAAATCTCCTTCGTAATAAAGCTAATAAAACGCAAAAACAAATCAACCTGTCAACTGATTCGTGATATACGAACATTGAATAACGGTAATATTTAATATTATCTGTTAGCCAGTTACAAGTCATTAAGTGTTTCAGAAAACTAACCTGAAGCTAGCTTCAAATGGACCAATACAAACAAACCAGCCTTGTGCTAGCAAACAACATCATTCGATAATGGGCTCTAAATAATATAACTTTAGAGGTTAATTTTGCATACAATTCTTGAGCCTTATAGTTCCTTTCGAATATTGTTTAGACCAATACGCAATGTCGTACGATAATAAGCTCTAAATAATATTACTTTAGAGGCTATTTTTGCATACAATTGTTAAAACATTTAATTACTTTAGAAAATTATTTGTACACCTGCGTTTGACACAAATAACGATGGCAACGTCGCTTTTTGAGATCAATGAAGTTAGTTTAACATACGATAGAAATAATTAACAAAGTCAGGTTGAATATCTGAGATAAAATCGCATATAGGAGCATATCTAATGCTCACGAAAATCGCACTTGTCACATCAAATTGAGTTGAAAATGCCACTGATCTCGTCTCGCCGAGACGATTAAAATGGCATTTAAATCTCAATTTGTCGATGATCAAGTAAGTGCTCAATGATCAAGTAAGTCGAAATGATCCAATAGTTCCGGTTATTTGCAGACGCTAAGATGTACAAAGTGCCGTATCATAAACCTATATATATATATATATATATATATATATATATATATATATATATATATATATAAGTAATAATAATCAATACTTGGATAATTTTATTGGCGCTATTTTTCTGAAATAATATCGGGAGTCCATACCAATACGGCTCATAAAAAAAGTTCCATTCTAGGGCTCGTTATGAACGACTCATCGCTATTGTGTGTACGAGACTTGCAGTCTCGTACAAATAATATAATCGTACATTAGACAGACTACCATATGAACTATTGCAGCGTTCAGTTTCTACAGATAAGTAAGTTGCTAAGTTTTTGTACCGTTAAATAACATTTGACATTTCTGACATACTGCTCGTTGGTGGATGAAATCGGTCCTTTCTACAATACACAATTATGAAAATACCATGGAATTCCACTACTAAATAACAGTTTGAAAAACAAGTATTATGAAAATATCATGGAATTCCACTAGTAAACAACAGTTTGAAAAACAAGTACTATGCATTTTAACGCCCATCGCACCTAGTAGCGATTTATTCATTCGGGTTAATCTTTGACTAACGATTACCTACAGATTGATGTCAAAGACAAGTTGTTTTGTTATCAAACCGATTAGAATAAAATTTACAAATGTCCATTACTGCCTTTAGTTTTATTGGTATAAATGCAGAAATTTAGTTGGAATTCCAAGTCTTTCGGCTAATTTTATTCAGACTTAACATTAAAATGTGTCATTTATAAAGCAGCTTAAGTACTCTGCATACATTTTTTCATCTCTGTTACAATAATCCCTAATTTTTCATCCAATTAAAAACGGTCGATCAGTTCAAAAACGCGAATATTTCATTTTAATAAGTACACATTTTTTCTTTATCACGCCCCAAAATGTATTAGATTAAATTTAAGTAAATTTTTCCAGTGAATTTTTCCGCGCTTTTGTAAATCCTTCTTCCCTACCCGAATTCCATAAATTGTATCATGAAGTTGATTAACATTTTTTCTTGATATTAAAAGTACACAGCTGGATTAACTTGTTAGTAGAAAAAGAGGATAATTTCGTTTTAAGCGATTTTTTCGCTCATAAAGCTGATGTTATATTATTCCGTTTCGGGGATTTTTACTTTGTTTTCGTTGTTATTATTTCTTCTTATCTTTTATTCTGTTATTACTTTTATTTGCTTTACATTCATTGCTGTGTAGATTTTCTAAGACGGTGGCATACCCGCGATACTTCAAAAGAGTTTGTTGTACTTATTTAAAAATCATGATATTTTAATGCCTAAATGAGGCAGATACCTGTGCCCAGATTTTGACGTGCTTCAGCTTGTATACCGTGTATGTCCGTAAAGATTTTTTAAAGATAAATAATAAATCCTAATTCCACAGAAGGCTTACATCTAAAGTAGTCCTGGCGGAGTTTGACCGAAGCACTTCATAGTTAATGTAGTACCGACGCTAATAACGTATGCACCCCAAAGCCGAATTTAGAAACAAGTCATTAAGTTTTGGTTTACGGCTACAAGAGTAGATTATGGTGAATGCTTACCTCGAGTCGTAACTATTTTATGAAGGGAATTTGAAGGGTCTGCCGAGGTAATTGGGGTAGCGCTGCTCCGTTGAGTGATCGGGAAAGGGACAAATAAATATATTCTAAACCACACGTGCTCAAATAAACCTTCGACAAATTTCACCTCAATTCAAATCATATTTAATTATTCAGATATTTACCAAATCCACCGTTATCCAGTATAATCCATCTGATCTGGGAAATTTAAACAAAGGTACTTTCAATTACAATGTTGGCATTGATAGTATTTTGAATCTTGTTGTCAGAACTTACATCGTTAGTCAAGACTATCAAATCTGTACTCATGTCTATGTGGGTTTTACCCATTCGACTCTACTCATTATTCGGAGAGCGATCAATTCGATTTCTTACAATGTCTTGTATAGTATTTACAGGTAAAAGTAAATAGATCATTTTCTGATTGATTTTCTCGGAAGTAATAATACTTGTGCTGGAATCTTTATTGTTCCTCCAAAAAATAGTCTGTCTCGGCTCTCTGTAATAAAAGCGGCCTTCTGTTGTATTGTTCATTTATTTCCCAACAAGTAAGTAAACCTCATCATTTTCATCACCGGTTTGGGAGGAGGGTGGAAGAGTGGGATAAGGGGGGTTGAGTGTCGGTGACGGGGAAATTAAATGAAAATCCTGCCGTATGAGCAATTCATTCCGAGTTAATGAACTTTCGCAAAAACAATTTGTCCTAAGAGTTTGTGTCGGCTTTTATAAATTGCTGAAAACGCCCGAGAAAATCTTTCTTCATCCAGGATAAATGGACGCGATGAGAGCTTAGATTGGTTCGGCGGACTTGGTCGAGGAACCATTTTACTACCCTGACATGAATAATTTTATTTCCATCCCGGCGTATAATTTTAAAGGCGTGAAACGCAAATTTGTGATATCCCTTTGTGAGGAGAAAAGATTTCTAAATAATCTTATAATTTCTCGTGTGTCCCTTTTCAGAGAAAAGGGTGTCTGCTTTCAACCGAAAAAGGTTCAACCACAACAAAGAAAATCCTTAATGAGCATTGTAGGTACATTATAGGTCTCTAAAAGTCATAAAACGTCAGACCTTTGACAAGATATGCGGGCGAGCCGTTTGATAGATTCCCCTAACACTGAACCAATTCGCAAAACTCCCAAGCTTACGCTGGCCAAAATATTGCTGTGTATGTATCAAAAATGTGAGATGTATTAAAAAATTAGGATTTTTTCAAAAAAAAATTCTGCGCCTTCGTGATTGAGATATTTACTGAGATTACAGTTTTACAAAGCATATCGTTTCCTCATTTTTGAACAGTGCTTTAACGAAAACAAGATTTACAATAAAAGATATAAATTTGTTTTAGACCACTTTAATTAATGGTCTAAAACAAATTTATATCTTGTATTGTAAATTATGACGAGCCACAAAGTAAATGCTTATTACAAATATGAAAACAAGATTTTTCATTTTAGAAATATTTTTCGAAAATGCCGTCTTTTCCTAAATAATAATAATAATAATTTCCCGAATAAAAAATCTCGTGAATGTTTATTTTACAGAAACTCGGTTAGGTTTTTTTGTATTTCAATATATTGTAAAGTCCTAAAATGAAAAATAAGATGGAAAAGTGAAATTTAATTTTCACCTGTCAAAACATGTATTTTTTCGGTGCCATACCTAAGTTATCGTTAAAAGAAATGTGTAATATCGTAACTTATGTGATTTTTAATACTAATTCGTCAGTTAGAGTGATTCATAAAAAAGAAATAAATACAAAATTCTAGAATAATTTTTACTTAAGTCAAGTGAAAACTAACAAGCTATTTTCGTAAGTACCTTCAATTTTTTTAATTGAAAATAATGCTTAGTGTTTTTATAAATATATATGTTTGAACCTTGTTTTTAGTTTTATTGAACTTTAAATACATGTTCACATTTCCTGTATTAAGTACCACTTTAAATCTTTTCACTACCAAGGAATCAGACGAATTTCACGCGTTTCGAATTTTATGATTTTATATTTATTTTTTGTAAAACCTTAAATTACCAAATATCGGTCAATTCATTTTCTTTACGACAGTGAACAGTTCAGGAAGTAAGTTTTTTCAATGAGCGCAGTCGAATTCAAAACCAAACGTTCGAAAATCTACAGTGCATTCTACGCATTTTATCGTTAATATCTCGGAGTTTCAGTGGTTACGGACGGAAAACAATCTTTCGAACAGATATATCAGATGCTGTATTTGTTATACTCGAATTTCATTGTAGAAATTCGCCTCATCGACCCTTTCCACAGGTGCACAGTCGGGAGAGACGCAAAACTCTAATTTGTAAGCTGCTCATAATTATTTTCTACGTGAGAACGGGCCTTTGTGTTTCCTTCCTCCTGTAGCTTGGATCTCTCCAAGGTCGAGGATCATTTCTTCCTATCCTAAATATCCTTCACACAGCAACCCCAAATATGCCATGGACCCCAGGGCCACAGTGCTGTACTTAATTCTATATATAAACCCATATTCAATAAAATGGAACTCGCGTTTGACCAATTTTTGTTCGCACGCTTTAATTACTTTTTATACGCAACGTGAACATCATAATTGGTATGTTTATTGTATTTTATCGCATGTGATTTAATGTTTGCGTTTCCATTTATTCGCGCATTTATCTAGATCGGCATCATAAGCTTTTACATTAAGGCCAGTCATTGATTGATGAACTTTTCCTGTTCGACCCGCAGCTGGAAAAAGTGGCCATTGGAATTGTGAAGGTAATAAACAATAGTCCAAAATCAGTCTGCGTGGTTAAATACGAGTACAAGTCTGGCTCCACGGTTTGGAGTCAAAATGGTTATATTAGTATTTATGGAACGAGCCGGTAAATAATAAATACTCGGCACTCTTTTATGTGTTTTCTCCCGTTTCGTGGTAATACGCGATACTTTCATCCAAATCACGTATCACTCGTAGATTTGTGCTGTACAGGAGCACATATCAACCAAAGGGTGATATATATTATATTTTTCCAATCGCTGGAATGAGGCCGTCCTGTGAACTGTCGGTTTCGTCCCCTCGGACGGATGGCTTTAGATTTATCTCCAGCTATCTCCCAGAGCTCTCAATCACCCGCACTTTATGCTCGCTGCTGGCTTTTCTATTTTACATTTATAAAGGTTTCGCTTTTGGTTAGTGTCTATCTTCGAATGGATCAATCGCGCTTTTTGAGGATTCATTTTCATATTGATTAATCGTATTCATACTGCTTTTACATGACCCAACTTGACTTACTCAATCTTATGACAATATCTTCGTGCAGTACAACGGTAAAATCAGTAAAATTTTGACCGGACAAATCATCACAATGATAATTCTTCACATCTTTAAAAAGTTATATAAAGTCATGGAAAGTGATGAAACATAAACTTTATTGACTGGGTTATGTAGGTTAGGTTAAGTTAGGTTAGGTTAAGAAAAAAAATATTTTCGTCGTCTCTAATGACTATATATCACTTTTTAAAAGTGTGTTGAATTGCCACTGTGTTGAGCTATCATGGAACCCAGTACAACATAACACGGTTTTCCTGAGTTAAAACTACATTTATTACTTACTACAATCATACGGAACGAACTCTAAAATTCCATCGTGATTCTGCTGCGTCTGAATTCAAATTCCTCCACTATTATATTAAAAAACGCTAAAGCTTTGTTCCATATATTTATTTCAAACCTAACTGGCTTCTCTCTGCGAGGGATATCGTCAGACCTGTGGATCAATGTACACTGGGGCATTTATAAAATCCGAGGTAAGTAAAGAGGGAAAATCTTGTTATGAGAATTTAACCGATAAGTCCCAAATAAATAAGTGGAACAAAGTTTAAACGATTGAAGTAAATTAAACTTTAGATTAAAGTTTAAAAACCAGTGGATTGGACGATACTACGAATTATTAGTTTCAGTAATATTAAAAATTAATTAATAACTCCAATACCTTTATTAATCTCACGCAATCCGCTTGAATTTTCTTCCGAATCCTGCTCAGCTCAACTCATTAGAATCCGTGACGATTTTTTAATCGGTCTTCCGAGTAATGTTACCCCTTCGGGCTTTAACTAGGAAGGGGATAATGGGTCGGTATTAAAAGCCACACGCTCTGCAATTCCCCCCAACTCTTAAACCCCAACCTCCCCCGACTAGAACCAAAGCTTTCCTATTTAAATGACTAGACACTGACAGCGCCTCTAGCGGTAGATGCAAGGGAATCTCGTTAGATTTATTTAATATATAATTTTCTTGTAGCAGAGTATGATGATTTTTTTTGATTTTTTAAATTTGTCTGTTAATATCCTCCATGTTTATCGAGTCGTATATAAAAAGAAGATTGTTGGTCATATTGACTATGAACGTAGTGGTTTTGAACGTTTTTGCACGGAACATTCTAAATTACGATGTTTATATAACCATCACGAAAAACTAATGAACAAACTGTATCTAAAATATTTGTATTTACTTTTATCCTTTCTTAAAATGGAATATCTTATATCGTAAAGCAAAAGCTAAGTTTTCACCGATTTCTGAAATATCTGGTATAATGCGAATATAATAAATTCCCTAATCTCTTAATTTATTTTTATACTACCCACACACAGACAGTTCCTTTGTGGGTTCCCTTAACTTACATTTTTTAAACATTTATACCTACGTTTGTATTTTTTTTATTCTGAAAATGTGTATCTAACTTATGTGTAAAACAATGTTGGGAAAAAAAGTTATTATCACCATGTTTGAGTATCAATAGTTTCTTCATCAGGATCCAAAGATTACTAAAATCTCAATATATTATTTATATATAATATAATATATTTCCTTAGCACATCGTGATGATTGCAAGTTGCGTCTTGTCTACATTTACGCTAAGGTTTATTCAAGTGTAGTTCACTAGCTCTAATATTTTCTTAATTTTGTGGAATATTAGTGTTACGAAGGACACCGGTTAAGAACCACTGGGCTGTGGGAATGTACGAGTATATGGAGAGGTTTTGCTAGACACGGGTTTTAGAGGTTGAACCCGAATTTAGTGCCCAATTTTTCGGCTTTGTAGCAATCAATGTTAACGCACTCCCTTTCCTCGGCTGCAGTGGCAGAGCACGTTCCAATGATTGCAATTGACGCTTTCATTTCATTAAAGTTCGCGTTGCTCAGCTAATGGTGAAATTGGATTTGTTGTGGAAATACAGTTCTAACCTTTAATGGATGCTGGATGTGTAAACCATGGTACACACTACTTCCTATATTCACGTTCATATATGCATTTCTATTATTAGGACTCCCTACATGATCCAACTCAAGTATATAATTTGCATCGCCTAAAACCAATTACCATCCCTCAACGAATACGCTTAAGCGTCCATTTGTTAATCTTGTTCATCATCCCTCAGATTGTTCACTATAACCAAATTACAAAACAATTAAATAATAACAATTCATCTGTCATTTTTAAGTTATGAAAATGTTTAATGACTTTCTCAGTATTGTACATTTCTGCGCTATTTCCTTAGTGTTGTCTTTCATACATCATAAATTTTCCTCTTTTATTTTAAAAAGCACAATTATTTAGTTTAGCAGGCAGTATTTAATTTTTCTTTAAATAACAAAAATTCTACAGAAATCCTTCCATTGATGACTCCCCTGTTCGAATTGCACAAAACATTATTTTAACAACTGTTATGTATTTAATTTATTTAATCAGCCTATAGAAAAACTTTATTAACATTTTTCAATTTTCAAATTTGATCCAATATTTCATATTATATAATGTTGTTAGGTAATAAAACATTCTGGCACCATACGTAATTTAAAAAAAAACTCTTTAAGTCGATATTGGAGAAGATTCAATGTTTTATCTCTTATATTCAATCCACGTCGGTGGAATTTCCTTTTTACTCGGACAAAATATTATTTTCATGGCCCTTGAAGCTATTCAAGGGATGTTAACAAGGTATTATTCGTTCATAAAATATCTATTTCGAATGTCTTTGTTGTAAAATGTGTACATGCTTCCCTTCCTTCAATCATTTAAGCTTTTTTCAATAAAATCATATAAAAATAAAATCAAATCATTTTTATTCCTAAGGCTTCAATTTTCTTTCAATTTAGACTACAGATTGAAAGATACTTCCAGTGTAGATAGTCCTTCTGAAAAAAAATCCCTTGAAATATATTTAGCTATGTTTAATTACCAGATTTGAATATATAGACTGATGGACACCTGCTTACCTTCGTCTCTCTTATTCTTCCCCAAATTGGGATGTCATTCGTCCTCTGCTCCGAGCAGCCGGAATTCTTATTCGGCATTGCATAATAATGAAAAGAAATAAATTTATACGAAAAGCTTTAAGTTCAAACAGTAGAATTTACGCAATTTTTTCTGACCACTTAAGAGGAACGGTTGCGCGGCCTTTTTCATACCAAACCACAAATTTGGATTTGAGGCCAAAATATCCAACAAAAAAGAAAAAAAAAATATTCTAAAGGTTTAGAAAGTTTCTAGTACGGATATGTGCTACTTTATTAATTTGTGTTTCAAATTATAAAAAATGGGCCATTATAGAAATCGATTTTTTGGCAATTGTTTTTGAATCAAATATAATTACTAAAAAAATTATTTTACCTCTTCTACTATGCAAATATGGTGACCGGATAAATCATCAAAATGATAATTCATCACATCTTTAAAAAATTATATAAAGTCATGGAAAGTGATGAAACAAAAACTTTATTAACTGGGTTAAGTAGGTTAGGTTAGGTTTAAAAAAAAATTTCATCGTTTCTAATGACTTTATATCACTTTTTAAAGGTGTGTTGAATTGTTTTTATCATGGAACCTCAAATATAATTAAATACAAAATTTAAAAAAACGAATTTTTAAATAATCGATTTTTATGGGCTTAAATTTAATTTTCAAACGAACGATTTACATTGGAACACAAAAAAACCATAAAAAACACAAAAAGACATAAAAATTATTTTTACCATTTTTTTTTATTTTATTAATAAATATCATTGTATTAACGTAGTATATTGGGAAATATTATTTGTTAATAATTACATCACAATTTTTTACTGTCAAAATTACCTCTAAAATCGTGAACATCTGATCTTTTTATTGGCCTGTATTTTATAATTTAAAATAAAAATAAATAAAGCAGCTATAATTTAAAATAAAAATAAATAAAGCAGCTAACAAATATCCGTGCTGGATATTTGCTATGCCTTTTGATTACAAAAATAATTATTCTGTTTATTTAGTATTTTAGCCTAAATTAAATCTAAATATAAGTTTCTCGTGAACAAGGCCGCGCAGCAGTTCGTCATAATGTAACATGTGAAACGCAATAATGTTTACTAACGTGGGTGTTGTTAAAAAAATTCAATTGTGTTCAAAACAGAAGCGGCACTTCTTCACATTTCATCGTATATATTAAGTGTGTAAATAAAAGCCTACGCATGTCGGAAACAGAAAAGTCGGCGGTACAATGATCCATTCCTCCTCAGAGAACAATTTGTGCTTTACACATGTAGGTAGAAGGTACCTTCTCTTTTTGAATAAAAAATATGCCTTCTCGGTGTTAAAAATTTATTATACTATAATATAATTATTCAAATTTTCCTAATTGAATTTTTTTAATGTCAAATTTTTTTTAGATTAAAACCAATGTTAGTAATTCATTTTTCAATTACGCAGTTTTGTTTCATTACATCTGCGTTGTGGGGTGAAGGAAAGAAATCGTGTAGTTATGATTACGAAAGTTTTCGTTTATCTTTGTTTTAGTAAACACATATCAAAACAACCATCAACATTTTTGTTGGTGCTTTAAAAAGACATAGCTACGATTTAGTACCTCATCGCCAAGGCGCAAATGTGGTGCCGCGTTCTTTCCATTGACATTCAAATTGATAGATCAGAGCCAATCAGAGAAATTAGAGTTGCGAGGAGCGTGGGAGGCGCGTGACCATCTCCCTTTCTGTTATTTATCAATAATTGAATCTGACAGTATACGGGCAACTCGCATTGTAATATCATTATTCAGTTCTCTAAAATAAAATATTCCTACGAATTACTAGTTCTTTTTACAATGGCGCGCATAAAAATCTTATAAACTACAAATCACAAATCGGGAACAAAATTTCGGCTTGTTTCCCAAACTGGATATTACTTTTCTGCGCAGGGTACTCTTCGGCGGTCAACGCACAACTAATGTCGTAGTTTCTTCAAAGCATTCTCGAATCCTCCTGGTGCCAAAAATATCATCACGAGGTTTGCTTCGTCGAAACGATATTCAAATTTCATGTTAGGGCAAATCTATCAATTAGGATGTCTATGGGGTTTGCTGTTGAAAACTTGAATTGAACCTTCCTTTCTGTTACATGCGTCGTTTATGATGCATAGGGAGAAGTTACGACGAGGCTGTTAGCGGTCTGCGTTTACCTACCCCTGCCGTGCCGAGCAAGTCAGTGTGGGGACCATTTAACGCAGTCTTCTCGCCTCCCTTACCGACAAACGTACAAGGGATAGTTAATACACCCGCGCAAGGTGTACGGAAGTGCCCGCCCCTGAAAGAGGAAATCGGGCCGTTTTCAATTTCGGGTATCGGGGAACGCGGTTGTGTTTTAAATATTTAATACAGCCTGGATTCATTTCCGCAGTTCGCCCGGGATGTGCCCACACTATGAATGTTTCAGTCGTGTACGTTCTTGAAAGGGTTGTAAAATTGGGGTTCAGTATATGGAGTAATTCCTCATATTAGTCCTCCGAGAATACGGAATATTTAATATTTTTGGGTAAATCCCTCGAAAGTCGGGTATGTCTGTGTAAAATATTCAAACCATGATATTTTTTACGCGACGATAGCGGCAGCTGTTGGACATTTAGTATTTTTTATTGAATTAGAACATAGGTTTTTATGCTCGATTAATTCGCAGCGAGCTTTACACACGGAACCCCTATGACCTCATAAATTATTCTGGCGTGATTAAACTTTCGGGAATCGCGGAGTTTTAGGTTTTATTTTAAGCGCATAATATGACAACCACGCGGGATGGTACCGCGATAAAATAAATTATTTTGGGTTTGTTTGTTAATGTCTTTAAAATATGTACATAGGGTACGTGCAAGGGGTCCCCAAACCTAACCCTCAATATAAGTCTACGCTATATAAGAATTTACATACCGCTTTCTAAGCAGGCACTTATGTTTTCCTAGTTTTTACATGTGTGTGGACGATGATTGCTAAAATGGATAAACAATCCTTTGTTCTATACTTTATGGTAACATATGTAGCATTGCATTTGTGTCGCTTCCAATCATTTGTTTTGCCGAATTGTAGTGTTGGCGCGGGGCGCCGCTAAAATCCCACCTACTTTACCCGTAATGACGTGAATGAAATTCAATTCGGCACTGAAATGTACAATGGCCGCGTAGTGTTTTCTTCCGGGCGCCTCCGTATCCGTTCAAATCGGATTACATCCGGAGATAATATGGAATAGACACCTCCCATTCCGTGAACCACCGGGTCGTGAAGGCACGTACCAATTTTATCGCCATCTCCATTGCCGGCTACAGCCTCCGGAAGTAGCTTTTATCACGTTTCCTGAGACAATCGAAAAACTGGTCGTACTACACGTTCTACAGGACGTCTCCACGATTCAACCCCCTGAATTTACGTGACCGGGTGTACGAAGACACCGAATCAAAAAAGACAATACACTTCACGTAATCGCGTTTTCTTCCTCACTGATTCTCTGGACTTTAAAGTGGGTCTTTTTATACTTAGAGTGTTTCTCGTAGACGGTTTCAGCATAGCGTAAACAACCGCGAAATAGATCGACGAAATTTCACATACATACCTTAAATTGTTGATTATCGGGGCGAAGGGTTCGTAAATATTCTTATTACTTTTCCAGGTGCAATATTGTGAATGCTGTAGTTCTCCCTCTCGTATTGTGTGGAATTGTTACAATATATTATTGTTGCGGCCACGGTGTCTGCAGAATGGCCCCTTTCCGGTTCTCGTTGTCTGCAAATGGCCTCTTTTCCTAGTCTCGGTACGTTGTGAAGTTATATCCAGTACGCCACCATTGTAGTGCGGAAACACAAGTAGATTCCTTTGTTTTATTAAAGTTCTCCGTTCGTATTCCTTATTTTGATAATAATTTGTCGGCGCGCAATGAATGGGAGCCTGGAATGGCCCGCGTTGAATATTCATAAAACCCCCTAAATTCTGATGAATTGAGACAATCGCCAATTCCAATGGTTTATTTACCAAATTAAAAACCAATAATTTAACACCCAATAAGGCAAACAATTTTTAAAATGTATCATGTATTTTGAATGAGTTCTGATAAAAATGTTTTGAATTATGATATTGTTGCCATGCATTTGCGAATGAATAACCAACGATCAGTACTTACATTCTGTGGCAATTTAAAGATTGTGTTATTTTTTTAATAAATCTTTTTATGTATTTATTATTATCAATCTCGACCTTTGAGTATTAATAAAAAGCTCCCGATCTTGTCACTGATTCAACTTTGGCTGCTATTTTTATAGTTACACAACGTACTCGTTCACACAAACCCTACTTCAAACTCAAATCAGCTTACGAGTACTTTCAGAAAACACTTTTTTTGCTTAAATGTTTTTAAAGTTAACATACTTTTATTTTGGTTTAATGACGACGGTATTAATTATTAAAAAATATTTTTTCATTATTTATAACTTTTTCGTTGTTGCTTTTAATGGATTGATAAAATTTAACATACTTTTTAAATAAATCTATTTGAATTTAGATTTGGTTTCTGTGAGTGAATGGATAAATTAATAAATTAATGAAATGGAATCTGGAAATTAACCCACTTCCCGACATCCGATCGAGCTGAGACTCGGCAGATAGACTAGTTGTCTATCTGCCGACATAACAAAGCACTTAATTGGTGGTAATCGCTCACACAGGTACGCATTTATCGGAATTTGGATGACATTATTAAAATTTTCAGCAGTTTATATACGAAATAATTCTCGGTACCATCCTATTAGGATTTGGTTTAAGTGATAGCGCGGTCCACTAATTTTAGTCAATCCCTGGGAAGGAAGGTTAAATCCTCAATCAAACCAATTTTTTTTTTCTAATTCACCTATTAATAAAAATACATGTATTATAGTATGCACAACTCCATTATTGCTCCACATTTTGATTACTGCTCAAAGATTAGAACGTCAGAGAACAAAATAAGTTGTAAATTCTCCAAAATAGTCCAATTAGACTAATACTAGAAATAGATTTCTAAAAGTAACTAAAATGTTTAAGAAACTATATTGACCAACAGTAAAACCTTTAACACGATGGTATTTATACATAAAATAATGAACAAACTGTTACACTTTTCAAACAAAATTATATACAACAAGGACATTCACATACATAACACAAGGACGTGCAATGAAATCAGGCTACAAAAAAGAACAAAGTGAATATGCAAAATAATTTACTATACAAAGTATTCAAAGTGTATGGTATGAGCCACATCAAGCAAGAAAAATATAGTATATAAATTATAATTAATTTTGAAATTGTAAAGTTTTGATGCACAAATCGCTAAAATAAAATGAATAAATAAAAAACTTTGTTCTTTGACGGGTTTGTTTTTGAAGTGAAACTTCTTTACGCGCGTCATGCAATTTCGAGGAGTAAAACCAACTCATGACCGAAACGAAAATGCGGGACCGATTAAAGTTCATTTGATGTAGTAAAAGTTTTGAAGTAAAATATAAATGCTTCTTAGCTCATCTCGACAACTGGCGTTGGTGGTGTAATGGTCAGCATAGTTGCTTTCGAAGCAGTTGATCCGAGTTCGATTCTCGGCCATGGAATATTATTTTTTTGTTTTTAAGGAATTTTTTTTTTTTAATGGTTGACCATAATATCAATCCACTAAGTAATATTTTAGGCCTGTAGCATAATTGAAAAGTTAAAGAATGATATAAAATTTTTTATGATGTTAACGATAAAAAAATGAAAAAAAACATAAAATTAAAATAAAAAATGGGCCAACGGCACGCGGTGTTCCCAAGCGGTCACCCATCCAAGTACTGACCGCGCCCAATGTTGCTTAACTTCGGTGATCGGACGAGAACCGGTGTGTTCAAAATGGTATGGTCGTTGGCAAAAGTTAAACAATATTAATTTCTATTCTACCTGCCAATAAATATATGAAAATTAGTATAAAAAAGCCCTAATAATATTGAAAAAATTAGCAAGGTGTGTGCGAGGTTGATAAAAATAATCATTACATACGCGCTTGAAAAAGATCGTAATTACATTAATAAGTTTGTAGGAATTTTTTTTTTCAATGGTTGACCATAATATCAATCCACTAAGTAATATTTTAGGCCTGTAGCATACTTGAAAAGTTAAAGAATTTTATGATATTATTAATTATAGTAATGATAAAAAAATAAAAAAAACATGAAATTAAAATAAAAAATAGGCCAACGGCACGCGGTGTTCCCAAGCGGTCACCCATCCAAGTACTGACCGCGCCCAATGTTGCTTAACTTCGGTGATCGGACGAGAACCGGTGTGTTCAACATGGTATGGTCGTTGGCAAACGCTAAACAATATTAATTTCTACTCTACCTGCCAATAAATATATGAAAATTAGTATAAAAAAGCCCTAATAATACTGAAAACATTAGCAAGGTGTAAATATTATATACCTAGTTTAACTCACTCTCCTAACTCATCTTCGCTGTCTACAGGCAGAGCGCACGACTGTGGTCGTGAAGAACCGAGGTTCGATCCCCGCTTTAACTAATTTTTTTTTTCTTTTTTTATAACTTTTAATTTTTTTTATCACATGCTACTTATAAATATGTCAATAGACAGAAAAAAAGAGAGAATGAAATGAAAAGAGAGAGAGAGAAGAATACTAGAAGTTTCACTTCTGTCTTGCGTAGGCTTGACACACCCATTTTTTTTTTTCAAGTAAAAAAGAAGTTGTTTTAAAAATGTCTTCGGTTATTTATGTTATGATAATGATATCGCACCGGCTTTTATCATAACCTTTTTTAATATTAAAAAAGGAAAATAAATTATGAGACTTTATAAAGAGGGTAATTAATCAACGAAAATATGAGATATTAGAGGTTGAACTTCCGCCAGAGAATATTTGTTTTTTTTTCTTCTTCATTAATTTCCATCAAACCATTATTCAGACCAAGTTATTAGATTCTACTCGTATTTATTTTTAACCGCTGTTTTTAATTATTTCACGTTTCGTGCCCGAAAGAAGACGAAGTTTCTGTATTAGTTTTCGTTACTGCTGCCTTTGTTAGGAAAATGTTACTATAAAACGTGGTTCGAGGAAAATAATACCTCTATGAGCATTAAGTAAATAAAATTTAATCCTAAACAATTAAAATTTTCTCCAAAATAAATTAAATTTCCCCACTCGTTTGAGTAATATTCTCAAAATATTTCAACTTTATATTTATGAAATTCTGAAACATGTGTATTCTGTTTTCTGTTAGCATTTCTTTCCGAGAAGATAAAACCTGTCTATATAATATTTAAAAGGAACGGCTGCGCGGCCTTTTTCATTTAAAACTTTAATTTGGATTTGAGGCGAAAATACAAACTGATTTTTAACAAAAGATATAACAAATATCAAGTAAAGGTTGTGTGCTACTTTGCTTATGTTTGTTTTAAATGATTATATGTAGGTCATAAAAAAAAATTGCATTAGTTTGTAGGCATTACTTTCGCATTTTTTGTGCTTTAATTGTAATTAAATAATAATAATCTCGCCTTATCTACTACGACGCAAATGTATAATGATACATAAAAAAATAAAAACGATTAAACGGGTAAATATTATGTAAATTACAAACGACCAATTTATGTTGGAACACAAATTTGTCGTATATAAATTTAAAAAATTGACCCAATAATATCCTTTGTTTTAGTTATATTTTATTTGTTATTATATTTAAATGGTAGGTTATGCAAGATTATTTTTTAAATGATTACCATTAACCACCATTTGTCAAAATTTGTCAATTTAATTACCAATAAATGACAAATTTTGCCTTTAAAATCATGAAAAATTTAATTTATACAGGCCATTAAATTAAATTTTAAAACATGAATGGCCTATATTTTGTATTATTATTTAAAACGCCAATAATTAAAGGAACACATTGACTAGATACGTCCTACACATTTTGATTCTAGATTTGAAAGTATTAGGTTTGGTCAAGTATTTTTGCCAAATTTAAGTTTTGTATTAAAAACGCCGCGCAGCTCTACCTCTTAAGAGGAAGCTACAAGCCAAAAATGTGTATATTTTCGGTATACCTTATATTCTAAGTAATAGACACTAAAATCGCTTGACAAACGGAGTCTTGAAACGTTCGATTTCAAGCACAAAACTTGTTTTTATTTATTTTTGTAAATAATTTTATAAGAAAGCAAAAAAGTTAATCAAGTGAAACTGTCACAGATAATCTTAGCTATAATACTGTGTTTTTAAAAAGTTGTTTCCTTTGCGCGTTCATACATTTCTATTGAAAAAATATTTTTTATAGTAGTTTACATTTATATTTTTTATTGAGTAATTTATTTTTTTATTTGTATTTAACTCAAGCGAAACTATAGGAAAACCTTCAATTTATCTATAGCATATTTTTGGTATTCATAATGTACACCAATTCGTTATAAAGATTAATCAAAATAGTGATTTAGTATTAAGCTTCGCCTTAGTAGTGTCAGTTCGCATTGTGAAATTGTAATTTATTCGGATGTCAAAAAAAAAAAATTTTGAATTATCAGGGTTAAAATTGACATTTAGTCTCATTTATTTCTATTTAAATTCATAATAATGGCTTTTGACATCCTAACTTCCGAGCTTTCAAAAGTTGTTTTCATCAAGAAGTGTAGTGGTTATATATTCCCATTCCGATGAGGTATTGCTCATGTTTATTTTTCCGTATGATTTGAATCAAATGGGACTCGAAATCAAATTATGTTTACGCCGAACAGCACATAATGACATCAGCTACCATGTACTTTTTCTCAGATTCTACGAATCTACATTACGTAATACGTTAAAATTGTCACCAATTTCTTTATTATTTTATTTATCATCTTATTAATACGTTCATACAATAAATACACTTAATTTGAATATCGCATGATAAAACCTACTATTAAATAAAGATACTTACGTTTTATTTGGAAAAAAAACTGTTGTTTGTTCCAGTTTTCATGTCTAGATGATTTTTTTATGTTTTAATAATATACGGTTTATATGTTGTGTAAGGAGAATATACGATGCAAATATGAATGGTAGCAGAAGTCGGGAACGCCCGAGGAAGACATGACACGACCAAGTGAATCAGATACTAGAGTCGGGCCATGTCAAGAGTCAGAATAATAGAAGAGTATGTATGAATGTAAATGAGGCAAGGAGTGTGTGCCAAAACCGAGTTGTTTGGCGGTCCGTCCTCTCTGCCTACCCCAGCGGAAAACGATGGTTAGTAAATTAGTTTTATAGTTTATATGTTGGCATTATTTCAATACGATTTCATTTATACTTTCGGAAACCAATATAATACCTACTATTTTTTTGTTGATAAATTCCAATAATTTTGGGGGTGATCGGATAAATCATCAACATGATAATTCATCACATCTTTAAAAAGTTATATAAAGTCATGGAAAGTGATGAAGCAAAAACTTTTTCAAGTAGGTTAGGTTAGGTTTAAATTTTTTTTTTCACCGTTTTTAATGACTTTATATCACTTTTTAAATGTGTGTTTATTGGTCACTGTGTTGATTTATCATGGAACCAATTTGGCAGACGGGGATCGGTACCGCCGCTCCATTGAATAACCAACATCATTGAATAACTAACCCCTCTGCCATGGGTAACCCAAGTTTGCTACGTTTGGAACGGGACTGATCAGAGGTGCTCGGGTACACGAGGTGAGGTTTTGCCAGGTCTTGACGGCGGATGCGACTGGCCGGATTTAAAGAGGCCGATTGAGCGAGACCCCATGAACTCTCCAACCGGATGATTATCCACCTCTTTTATATTTTTCCTACACAGAAGCTTCTATTCCTTATTTCTTTAAAAGACCCTCCATACATCATCCCCAAAGGTGATCTAGCACCTCAGGGATATTATTTTCCCCGGTACACCAGGGGGCGCTGATTTGTTAGGACTTGGAACACGTGTTCTGCGGAGAGGAAGTATGTTAGTGTTTAATCGTCTGGTATACAGGCAACCTCATAAGCCAGTATTTGAATTAGGATGGACAGGAATAACGGGAATTTATCGAGCGTTTTTTTTCTCTTTTTTCTTCTGTTTTCTTCTTCTTGCCTCTTATTGGCTCTTCTTGAATACTCTTGTCTATTCTTGGCTATTCTTGACCTTAACTCTTTTTGGATTCTCTTGTTTCTTCTTGGCTCTTCTACCTTGTTCATCCTTCCCTTTCTATTTATTCTGTCAGGTCTCTATTCTCCGAGTCCGTTTCGTTCATGGCATATATGTTCTGGATTGACTCTCGAAGTTTGGTTTTGTCTTTCGCTATTTCCTTCCATTTTTCCAGCGTTTCGTCAAAGTTCCTCATTTCATGTTATAATGAGTATTTTTTGTATGGCCACCTAATAAGCCAATATTGGAATTTAGGGTGGGCAGAAATAAAGAAATTTATTGAGCGTTGTTTTTCTTCTTTTTTTTATTTTTTATTTATGTATTTATTTATTGGACAATTTGTATAGTGCCGCTTTTGTGCGATATCACCTCTGGGGAGCTTCTTTCATCTTTTTGCATCTTCTCTGCCCTTCTTGGATTTTCTTGTCTATTTTTGGATCTCTTCTTTTTTTCTTTATCTTTTTCTTTTTTTTTTAAAAGAAAGACAAACATTCCTGGGTTACGAATAACCTTACAAAATGTGAAAATCTCCTTCTACCACCACAGTAAGTGGAAAATGTTGCGTGTATTGTGATGGAGGACTTGGCCAGCCGAGGAATTGAACACACTACGTCTGGGTGGGACCCGAAAGCGATACCATTTCAGCTACTGAACGGTCGTTCTTCTTGTCTCTTTTTGGCTCTTTTTATTCTTCTCGGCTTCTTGCTTCTTCTGGCTTCTTCTCGCTTTTCGTTCTTCTTCTTGACTCTTCTTGGCTCACCTATTCTCTTCTTATATGTTTTTGTTTCATCCTGCCCTATATTTGTATTTATTGGTTCTTCTTGTCTCTTCTTGCTTCTTCTTGGCCCCTCCATCCCTTTCGCGCTTATTTTTTCTTCGTATTGTTTCTCCCCCTCCCCCCTTTACTTCTCCTTACCTCTTTTCGCTTCGTCTTGGATCTTATTGCTTCTTCATGTGAAGCTATGGAATTTTATTAATGTTTATGTCTTTATCAAATATACCATCTACCATTCGTCGTACCACCTTGTTGTTAAATTGATCTTTATAATAACTCCAAACAATATAACTCAGAAATATGTATAGATGTGTATGTACTATAAATAATAGACGGCAGTTGCTACACAAATCATTGGGAAGACTAATCGACCGGAAAAGACTCTTTTTTTTTAATTGCTGTCAACCCGGGCGTTTATTGCAATAACATGATCAAAATTACAAACATGAAAGCAACCCGCCTCACAAGAAGATTTCTGTTTAATGATTTCTAATAATGATTTTCTTTACAGGTGCTTCACTAGAGGCGTTCCAGGAATCGGTGAAGCCCTTCCCAGCCACGGCTCCCGCGTGCCGGGGGTCCCGCGAGGCGCGCGCCCCCTGCCGCTGCCGCCTCGAGGTGTGCGTGGGCTGGTACCCCTGCGGCCTCAAGTACTGCAAAGGGCGCGGGCCCCCCGCGGCTGCGCCCCTCTCCTACCGATGCGGCATCAACACCTGCCGGCGCTGCCAGCTGTTTGACTACTATGTGCACAGGAAGCACCACTGCCTCTGGGACGAATGACCCTCAAACAGCCACCACACTTCCGGAAGGTTGCGCAAAGTGCTTTTCTTCCTTCCACAGTGCATCATCATGAACACTTTTTTATATACAACTGTCGTTGCGGACATTCTTATCGTTTTATCTCAAAGTTTTCCATATATTATATACACTCACGATATTATCATTTTGCTTTTTGTATTGTTCTGTTGTTTTCTAAAATTCAAAAACAATCCCTTGATACATGCCTAAATTCCTTCCTTTTTTCTCGCCCTTTTTAGCTCTTTATGTTAGATTTTCTATTTTATATAACGAATCAAATCGATAAAACAACGATTTTTACTCTGTAAACATTTTGTACATGTCTCGAAGTCTTGTGAAGACTTTTGAAGATCATGCGTAGATACATTGTAAGCGGTTAACTTTTTTTATTCACATTAATTTAAAAAACAATTTTATAATTTGTTTGACGTAAAACCGAATGAATATGAGAATATTTTTTTAAACTTTTTAATTCAAAATGTTAATTGTTTCCGTAGTTAACCTTAAATAAGCGAAGCGGATCTCTTTATCTTGTGTATTATCTTCTTATGAAAACTCTGTAGAAATTTTAAGTAAAACATTCATCATTAGCAGGAATTACAGCGAATTCATCATTTGACTAACTCCTCCGGAATTCCTTTTTCTCATTTAACATTATCTTCACATCTCATAATGTTTTGTTAAGCTAAAGGGTAAAGATTAGAGCTTTTCTTCTGTGGAATTAAGCCTGAAGAAGTGTTGTAAGTGCTTCACTTGGGTTGCATACTGGAGCCAAGACAATTAACTCGAAATAACCGATTATAAAAAATAACTCTTTCATGGAATTCCATATTTTGATCTTTCAAAAGTAAAATGTGATAATACTTGCCGGTTTTTAAAATGCGAGCAAAATTTTTTCCATCCTTCAACTACATACATTTCAGCCAGTTTTGTTTTAAAATATTACATACGGGCCACTTAAAGAAAATGAGAAGGTTCTTCAATTTATAGTTAATGTCATGTATGGTATCCGCTATATCATAGAAATTATGAACCCTTGATATTCGACAGTTATATTATTTAATTGATCATTAAAAAGCTCTGTCAGATTCAATTATTTCGTAAAAGTTTTCACTAATTTTCGATTATTATAAACTTCTACATTTTATTTTAATGCGCATTATGTGAACATTAAAAGTCGCTGCTTTACATTACTTCATTCCTTTTCTCTTAAGATTCTTTATTTTAAACGATTCTGTTATCTGAAAGACTTTTTTATTGATACTTGCCTTTATCATGCTTTTATTTTCTTGGAGGGTCCGAAAAAGCTTTTTGTTATGACCAAGTATTCAAATGGAATTTTACTAGGAACTTTAAAGCACTCTTTGTCGTATGTTAAAATGTGTGTATTTAAAGTAGGAACGAGTGTAAAAACTGATATAGGAATATTTAAAAAATTATAACGTGTATAAATTGCGATGCCTTGACATTACGGATGAATTCATTTTTCATTCAGTCGTGGTCCTTCGTATATAAAAAATGTTTAGACAGATTAGTAATTTACTTTTATTTCGACTTATCTATAGGTAATGATTATGAACTACCAATATGTGTATTTTTTAATCTTATAGTATTTAATCCCCGTTTTAATTTGAGTTATTAAATAAATGTCAAAGCTTTACAAAATAATTATCCCTTATAAAATTGTATCAATTTCGTCACAATTAATTTTGGTTTATCATTGGAATATTTTATTGAATTTGTAATTATATTTCTAGACGTCGCGTCGTTAATTAAAGTCTTTGATTTTTCTTTGTCATAATTTCACGTTAAGCTTTTATACCTAACTAAGTGTCCTTAGGTGACTTTATAATTCAATATTTTAATCTTTTATTTGACCTTGAATATAATCGTTCCAGTGACGGAGAGTAATTTCTCCCTCTATTTATTTTATACAAATATTTTGTGTACAAATTTAAAGTTTTCGAACAACCATGGTCTTTTTCCAGAATCCAATTTAATTATAAGTAAAAAAAATTCAATACAGTAATACCTCGTTTTTGTAAGATAAAATGTAAATTTAATATTTTGTCCTGAAATGTAACATAAGCTGAACCGCTATAATCGGTATCCGCTTTGAGTATCGACTTCGAGTCGGGCGTCCTATCCTCCGTGATATCGACGTCGTCGAGTATAATTTTTTTACTGCAGCAAATACACAATATGTTAAAAATAACTACTCTGTCATTATCATTTGTGTTTAAAATCAATTAATTGATCTCTAAATATTAAATCAGTCAATCCCTTAAATAAAGTGTCAGGACATAAAGCCTGGAATGGACTGCCACATGATTTAAGAATGATTATAGACTCGACAGAATTCAGAACTAAACTTAAACCTCACCTTTTCAGACAGTCTTATCCGTAAAGTCAGAAACTTTTCACCTTCACAGTCTGCGACATTGTAAATAACTAAATGTGTAAAATTTTAGTTTTTTTTGTAAGCTATGTAAGCTTTTTAAGGTCATTTCATTAAAATTCTTCAGTCCTAAATTCCCAGTCTTTTAAAAGAAATATCAAGTCTACTTTTGCCACTAATCTTCCAATAAATGTAATATCAATATTAATGGAGTGTATAATAGCAAATCTAAAATCAATGTCCAGTTACGTTTTAATAGAAGTGTGTTTATCTGAAGTGTTCAGCCAGGAAAGTATGTTTCACTGTATTTGTTTGAATTTTAATCTGTTTGTAAATAATAAAATTAGACGGTGACTTGGAATTCATAATAAATTGTACAGCGCTCCTGTTGTGATTTTTCACAAAAACGGCGCTTTATAAGTTATTTAATTATTATTAGATCATTTTGTGTTTATGCTTCGTATACATTAAATTCTATCTATAGCGGTTCGACTTATCTTAAAATGCCGAGTACGAATTGTCGTAATTTTGAAGGATGCCTTGTAAAATAAACATTAAAAAGAATTATGTTTCCATGATGAATTTTACTTATACTGCCATTTTTTTACTGATAACGGAGCGTTTCATTTACTGAGGTATTACTGTACTAATTAATTTGTCTACCCATATGAATATTTATACTCATTATTCAACCTACCGATTATTAATAGAAATCTGTTTATGAAATCAAACTCAATAAAGCTATTTATACAAAACTGTTTACTCGTATTTATATCTTACATGTTATACAATACCAAATTCGTGGACAAACTTGGCTTATTAACTAATATGATATCAATAATACGATAATCAAATATTTTATATTATCACTGCGTAATATGTGTTCACTAACTTTATGGTATTATTTTCTACATTCCAGTTAGTTAGATCATACGCGCATTCTTTCAGGTATAGATTTTATAATTAGGGTCGAACTCCATGGCATGGCATATTAATTAAATTAAACAATAGTTAATACTAATAATCCATTTTCGTATATTTGCAACACGTTTCAGATCTGTGGATACTCTTAGTATGGAACTGATAAAATACCACCATTCAGAATCGAATTATCACTTGAAATAGCTTTATCTCTGTTTGGTGACTAGATCTGAATAGTCGGGTAATTTCCAACTTTTCTCTTCCCATCTCTTTCCCCTCCCCACACCCTTCATCTATGTTATTCACAAAAATACCCATTTTGTGAATAACATAGTCCCACTGGTACCATGCAGTCTGGACTCTTGCTTATTCGGTATATATTTTAAATAAGGTATTGTTGTTCAGTATGAAAAAATGACTTGGAAGTTATACTCTTACCACCATTAAGAAGGTTTTTACACAATAGCAATTTAACCCTTAAACTCACGAAAAGTGGTGTTTCCAAAAGGTATATTTTTATTTCAAATATGTATTGTCCAGCATAAAGTTACTAATTTACAAGACGTTTCAAATTAGCAACTACTATCCTTTTAATATTCTCCTGATGGAGGAAGAAAACGGTAGAGCATTGTGTTAATATAAAACTCGTACCGAATTCTTTTTGGGTTGTCCTAGTACTGTAATACAAGAAGGGCGCGTTCCCGGATTCCAAGCCCTAATCAGAAAACGAATCGCTAACTACAGGGCCTCGATTCCCGATGAAGTCATTCTACTCGAACAACGAGTGGTTTGTCCCACTCGTTGTTCGAGTGGAATGACTTTTGATGTTTGGCGTGTGTACGTGTGTACCTTCGAAGAATAAGAATATCGACCAATGTACTTTCGACGGCGATTGCGAGCGGCCTGGATTGAAGAATCTATACTCAGAACACGAATAGCCACGAGCGAATACGCTCTTGTGATGGTAACATTGGACCTCTGGTAGGGTCGCATTAAACAAGCCATGTAGCCAATTCCTGATGTGTTTTTTGTAACGTTTTAGTTTATTTCTGTGTTTTTTTTGTGTATATATTATCTTGGATACGGTATTTTTTTTTAATCTTATTTATTACATTTGTTTACTGACTAATATCCAATAATGACACAATACAAAGAACGTAAAACGAACTAAAAAACAGTAGAGATTAAATAACGTGGTAGGAACCTGGCAACATTAGCTACACCTGCAGCAAAAACAATGATTATGATTTCTAAACATTGTTTTGATGAAATACGTAATTCATGCAATATCAATAATTAAAGTAGGCCTTCGAGCATAATAAATTAAACATCGATACACAGTAAAAACAACATTTACAACTTCAATCTATGAATAGATAGAAAGCTCGATTAAATGTATGAAGAATGGCAAAGAGGATATATGATGCAAATGCGAATGATAGCAGAAGTCGGGGACGCCCGAGGAAGACATGGCACGAACAAGTGAATCAGATACTCGAGTCGGGCCATGTCAAGAGTCAGAATAATAGAAGATTATGTATGAGACGATGTATGAATGTGAATGAGGCAAGAAGTGTGTGTCAAGACCGAGTTATCGGTCCGTCTTCTCTGCCTACCCCTGCGGGGAACGGCGTGATGGTTAGTTAGTTAGTTATCTATGAATTAGTCGCATTATTAATGATTTAAGACAACATTCTTCTTTATGGATTTCTTCATTCCGCTAGAGAAGCCGGCGGCTTCGAGTTATTATTCCTCGTAAAGTCTAGGTGATAAATCGAGAAAGGAGGATACCGACTAACTTAAATCTTTGAAATCGTCTAACAATGCCAGAAAATAATTAGCTTAACGAAACATCTATAGCTACGCACAATTATGGCACAGTAATGTAATTAGACAGTTACTCCAACAAACTTAAAATATTTTAAAATCCATCAATACTTCAGTAGATAAATAAATTAATATTACGAACAAAAGTAAATACCAGCCGTATGAAGCGGATTTACAAACGGCGACTTTCTCCACGCTTACTAATTTCTATGAACGCATCCATATAATATCATGGCACCATCTTGACATTAAGCTTCATTTGACTACATGGTGTTTGGGCAACAGAAAGTTAAAAACTAAATGTCGTTTTGGAAAAGATAGCAAACTGAATGTTGTTTTGTTTATTTATTATTTTCCTTTCTTGGGAATTTTGGGAAACAGAAAAATGGATTTTTAATATTTTACTATTATTTATTTGCATTACATAATATTAATATTTTACACATATTTTACAATCAAGGTGTTTGTAAATCAAACCAAACCACATACGGTGTCCGAAAACTGGTGGTGGTGGGGGTGCTGGTGGTGTAGCAAAAAATCTAATCATCTGCTGCAGATGGAGAACCTAAATAAACAACCGAAATACAATTTGGGAGGCGGGTTTGGGTACCGCCGCTCTAGAAACCATTTATTGGATAACCAAAACCTCTGTCATAGGTCATCCCAAGTGGTCCCTACGTTTGGTGATTTAGCAGGGGTACCCGGGTTCATAGGGTGAGGTGTGTTCAGGATGCGCCTGCCCAACAGCTGCGTGGTGTGCCAGATTGGAAGAGGCTTGTTTAGTAACTAATATCTCGATCCATCGCCTTGCGCCGCAGTGGAAGGGATATAGTCATACGTCCGTCACCAGTTACCATACCATACCACCGTGTATAACAATCTTTCCTTGTATCGGAAATGTTCTAAAGGCGTTAAAGTGATTTTTTGGGGTATTATGCCGTGTTGCGATACCTCTTTCTTTAGCCAACGTTTCGGACAGCATTACAGTGTCCATCATCAGGGCAGATGTGTCCATTGAATTGACTGGAAATGAAAAAAATAGACAGAAAAAACATTCATATTCTAATCTTTATAATTTTTAACGTGTGGTATTTTAGAAAGCAGTCTCCCAAATGCATACGTGGCTGGTTTGGACACGTCACAGTCTCACTGGTTTCCCGTCTGCCACCTTTTACTGTCCTTTTCGAGCAGACCACACAGTCCCGCTTGGGACCTTTTCATAAAATATGGAGTTTTCCATTATGCCTGGTCTCTGATGGAGTGAAAATATTTATTGGTAAGTAAAAAATATTCAAATAAAATGAATGCGTAGTTATTGTTATGTATGAAAACAGAGCAAAAAGCGCAACAAATTGTAAATGGGTACTGTATACAACTGAATAGAACCATGTGTATAAAATGACCCTTTTATTTTTTGAACAATAAAATGTATACTCGTTGTTTATGTCGCTGCTGCGGCGTCATCGGAGTTGTTAGAGTGTTTCCTATGTCGTCGTGGCGGTGACAACGGTGACAAAAAAATTGTATTATCTTTCTGTTTAAATAATCATTATCCGGAATAATGAATTTATATTGATTATTTTATAAGTTATTCAAAGGGCCAAATTGTGGACTGTATGTTTAGGTAGGTAAGTTTAAGTAATTAGTTGCTGGTATTTCCACAATATATTGAGATAACCACTAGCCAGAGTGAGTCAGCGCCCATCTGTTTATTATCTCAGTGGAAGTTTGCTAGGAATTTAATCAAATTGCTTCCAGTACCTAAACACAAGCAATTATGCGGTTAAATCCCGGTACATATAATATATTGAAAATGGCTACTTACTAATTTAAAAAGTCACTGGATAAAAAGATTTTTATTTTACTTAGGTGTCTACCGCAACGCAATGTGTTGGGGAGTTTTTTGTTTCATGTCATATTTAAGAAACGCCATAATAAGAATAGCTATAAATATGGTCTCGGGTTCATTACCCGACAAATTATAATTTATTTTCCTGGGAATCAATTCTTATTGGGCTTCGATCCTGACTGAAAAATATGTACTCATACTTACCCTTAGGATCGCCCTGGTGAAAGACCAACTTTTGGAATCGAAAAGTGGGTTAAACAACCTTTTTACTATGAAGTTAGATTTTATTTTTATTTTTCCTTTCTAATTTCTTCCCTATTTTCCTCCACTTTCCAACATGCTATGACTGAATATGTACACAGTAATTATGCACACTGGCAATATTTCACCACCTCTGCTATAACACGTTTAATACTGCTCGTCGAGTAGCGTGCCTATATAATCTATTTCACCACTACTCAACACATAATCCTTCGAACTATTTGTAAGCTACTTGACAGTGAAACCTTCGTTTCTATACCGCCATATGAATCCTTTGACTAAAGCTAGTAGTTACTCAACAATTAACACAGTGAGTGCGAAATATCCTCTCAAGTCTTACCTAGCAACTTTTCCGTTGGATTTTTTTACCACGGCGATACTCAAATTATCTCCCGTTCATGCGGAATAATCTTTGATCCTTCGCTGCCATGTGCTTCCATTATCTGTTATATTATGTAATAACAATGTTTATCTCGATTATAAACTGGCGTATTCCCTCTGAAATGCAAATATTTTGAGCCAAAGGCCAATACCTTATTTCGAATATTAAATTTATTCAGAAAATTATCCAAAAGGCTCTGCAGAAAGGTTGTATATACTGTACATAATATCGCCGTAACCGTTGTTATTATTGGATCCACTTAGACTGCGAAATTCATTTCAAGAATGGCGAAACTGTAAAGAAATGAATAACAAAGAAAGATACTGTTTCATTTGTAGAACTCCGTCCTTTAGCGGAACCCTCCTGTTTCTGACAGTTTATTAATGAAATATGTGGGTAATCATATTTTACGAAACAAATCTCCGCGATCTATAGAATTGTATCTCCTAGTTCACTCAATTTAAATACAATAGAACATTAAACGCGCTTTTTATTTAACAAAATATTGGGGAAAATGATGAATCGGAAGGCAGCAATTAACGCAACAACAACGCTTTTTGTACCATTCGAGTTGAAGTATCCTATTTATTTATTGATACATTATAAGTATTTTTTTATGAAGTATTATTTGGTAATGTGAGCCTCATGTGTACTATGTAGGTAGATGGTTTGTTCTTTTAAGATATTTTTTGTTCCTGTTTTTGTTTTTGAAATGTGTTTGTTTCCCTCATTTTTTCTGTCGAGTGTAAGATTGTTGAATGCTTTTATTGCTTGGGATTTGTGGTGTCTTTATCCAAAACTTGTGTTTAACGTCTGAATTTTTATCGTATTTTTGTACGCTATTTATCCAACTGGACTTTCAGTGATATTTTGTGTCGTTGAATTTTTTTTGTTGTTAAAAATCTAGTTTAGTATTGTTATTTATGTATAATTTTCGCATATCTAGTACGTTAAACATGGTGAATATTTGGTCAGTGTCCGACAGTCTATGTTTTTAAGTATTACCTTTTAGATGGTTTTTTGAGCAATTTCCATATGACCGATAGCTGAGTATGTTGCTCCTCCCCAAACAATGATTCCATATTCTATTATGAATTGATAAATTGTTATTATTTGTTTTAGTTTATATATGTTTCTTATGTTTAGGAAAAGATATATTGTTTTGAGGAGTTTATTTATGATTTGTTTGGTATAATGTGTCCATCTGAGATTATGGTTAATTATGATTCCTAGGTATTTTATTTGGTCTGTTTTTTCAAGAGTAGAGCAATCGCAGATGTTGGTAGATTAGATAAATTCGTTGATTTTTATGGTGTTCGTGTAGTTTTTGGCTGTTCCTTGCTACTTATACTGCATGTTGTAGATTTTGCTTTCGATATTTTTAGTTTAACCATGCTACACTCGTTTCTTAACTCTGCTTTATTGTAGACATTATTCCAGTCTTTTGATGTAAAGAGTAAAACTGCGTCGTTCGTATAACTACTATACTATTTCTCTGTTTATTTCTATATTGCAGAGTTCATTTATGTAAATATTGAATAGGACGGGCCATAGTATGCTTCCTTATGGAACTCCATATGTAATCGGCAGTGGCTTGCTAGTATGGTGATTAATTTTGACTTGTTGTGTTCTCTTACTCATACAACTTTTAATCAGCTTGAGTTCCTTGCCTTTGATACCAATTTTTAAAAAAGGGTGTTGGTGCAGATTAAATCTAAGGCTTTAGCCAAATCTATATATATATCGCTATGCATTTATTTCCCCAATCTTATTATTTGGTTATCATGTATATAATCTATAACATATGGCAATGCTTCTTTTGTGCTTCTTTTTTCTCTAAAACCAAATTTTTGTCCGAGATTAATTTGTTTTCTTCCAGGTATTTTGTAATTTGGTTTTTTAACACTCGAAGATCTTTGATAGTGAGTTTAACATTGTGATTGTTTTTTTAGTTTTTATTTTTTAGATTGGTAGCAGAAGTCGGGGACGCCCGAGGAAGACATGACACGACCAAGTGAATCAGATACTTGAGTCGGGCCATGTCAAGAGTCAGAACAATAGAAGAGTATGTATGAGACGATGTATGAATGTGAATGAGGCAAGGAGTGTGTGCCAAGACCGAGTTGTTTGGCGGTCCGTCCTCTTTGCCTATCCCTGCGGGGAAACGGCGTGATGGTTAGTTAGTTAGTTAGTTTTGTTTTTTTTACAAACCCACTAGAATATTTTAATAGAACTAAACCATTTCTAAAAAAAGGTTGTCACCGAAACTTCTTAGTTCTTTACAACAACCGCTGCGAGTTGAACAAAGCTTTTTCAAAACAAAAGAAAATCGAATACAATGCACATCTGTCAGGGTTGCAGTTCATTGTTTGATAAATTAATTAGCTTTGCTCCTTGGCTTCGCACTAGACAACGAAATATTAATAAAGAATTTTGACTTTTTTTAAGTCATACGGGTATTTGAAAAGCTACATAGCTAGGAATGAAATTGACGCTACTACCTGAAAATATTCGAGTGTGATTCTAGGAATTCCAGAGAGAAACGCTGTGCAAATTTCATGACACTAGAGCTCACAGCTCAAGAGTTTTTGCTGCTTCAAACAAAAATTTTTTTTTTTAATCTTCTTTTTGAATATTATTTCGGGTTTGAATCCCGGCGTGCGCAAGTAAGTTTTATTTAATTTATTAATTAAAAATAATATGTAGTAAATTTGTAACACGTTCCAGAGTGAAAGATACTCTCACTATCGGCATGGTAAAAGGCAAGTATTCAGTATTGAAGCGCTGCTTGAAATGGCTTTAGCTATATTTGGTGCCGATATCTGAATAGCCCGCTACACCACACCTTTCTTTACCCCGACCCCAATACCTTCAGATTCACAACATACTCTAATTAAGGATGCTATAGTCTCACTGGAATAACAAAAAATAAAGAATCATCAAAACTATTAATGGTTAAAATTTCGCCAGCTCGGGTTGCGGGAATATTTTGAAGTTTCCTTTTTCCATCATTCGCCAAAGCGCTACAATTGCTTAGATCGCCCGCGGAAATGACAGCCAGAGCAACTTCTATTACCTGTCATAATTTATAACCTTCGCAGGTTTTCCTCGGAGCCCAACTTTCAATTCCCGTCACATTAAAAGTTCGCGCCTCTGAAATTGTGTTAAAAGCTCTCCGCGCTGTCAGAGGACCGCTCGATGTTGACAGCGGAGTAGAGGCTTGCGCCCTTCAGAATAAATGACGGCCTTACAAAGCGATCATTTTGTTACAATCCCGGTTCATTGATTAAAATTACGCTAGATTGACGCAATGTTACAGAAATGACCAAAACCTCTTGAAAGACATCTTAATGAATCTTGAAGGATTACAACATCCTCATCAGATATATTCTCAATGAGCGTTGCCTTACATTGGGGGTAAACTAATCCCCCAGTACTCTCGTTTTCTTTATTTTCACTGGTCTTGTATAAAAACGAAAAATACAGAAGATACTAGAACGAACCTCACGCTGGGACTAGTATGGTTATGTATATAGAATAAATAATTCCGTATAATTCATTTTAAACGAAATGAATGTGTAAGATGATTAGGTAATTTAATTTGGAATTAAATTATTGCCAACTATATACCAATTATGGATACCGTTAAAAACCTATGGACGTTTTAAAGTTAATTTTTCTAATTCTGATCACCGAGCATCATTCTAAAAATCTGTAACTTAATGTTTTCTTTGATAATTATTGATTTTAAAAAAGATCTAAAACTGCACATTTGTAAACGGTTAAAATTGGCTAAAACGTCATTACGAAGTAGAAAAACGCTACTGGCTGATAAAACGACCGACCCCGACGTTAGCCGGTGTGACGTCAACAACGCCATATTCTCGATAATACAAAAAACATATTGTTTTGGCGACAAATCAACTAATTTCGGTTGATCTCAACCTTCATCAAGACAATAAACAAATACTCTTAATTACAGTCAAGAGGAAGAATATAAAATAACTTAGAGCAAAATAACTTTCCCTAAGTATAATAATGTCGACAAAAGAGAAAGAGAAAGCAGATAAAAGAGGTTTAACAGTTAGAATTAACCAAACGTCCGATTGTAAAGTTGTTCCCTATCTCCCTACGTAACCCCCACCCTTACTCTACCCCTCTTTTTACACCTATACCAACCAGCCTGTCACTGATGCTTATAATCTTCCAATGTAATGTAATTTAGTTTATACTTTTTAATTTGTACCAATTTATTTGTTTTCACATCGCGTAGTATTCGGCTTTTCACATTCACTGAACTCCAAAGCTTTCATAGTTCATCAAAATGATACAAATGATAGTATGATTTATCTTTCTTTCATAGTTTCCTTTATTGCTTTCGTAAAATACAAATCGCTTTGAATAACGCGATTAACTTTAATACAGCACAACCAATATTCCTTACCATGACCATAAAGTCATTATATTCAGGTTAAAAAAGTTCACATACAATAAATTATCACATAAATTCATATTGTGACTAAATCCGATAGAACTCTCTACTTGAGTGGTATCTTATCGAAAATAAACAGTATTTTGAATATTGATGTAATTATTTAAAACCCAAGCAAACGCAGTGGAAAACATCGCCGTATCACCAATCCTTTGTTTCCTCATTTTCAAAATATTTTTGAATGTTTCTACATGAATGAATTCAGTCTTCTCTCACAGCCAGCCCTCTCATTATTGGTCTGCCTCTAGAACCTATGTCTCCACTTGGGCTCATGATCTTGAGCTGGCAATCTTTCTACACGTTGAGTCCAAAACCGTCTTTGGGTCCAACAAAGTTATGCAGTGGATTCATGATCAATTAATTTTTGAAGTATTGTGATAGATCATAGTCGAAATACTAAGACGTATATTTACTATGTTCATTTTAAGTAAGGCACAGTAGGTAACCACTATTCTGATACATGGTCATTTTGCTTCTTCGACACAAATAGTTCTTAATGGGAATTATCTGTTTCCAATTGGTAGGCCATTTTGAGTTCCCGAATGTCGTATTCAATGTGATTTAGTTGATGGACGTGTTTGACTCATTCTGTATTTACCTATTCACCCAAAACTGTTATTTAATCCAACATTTCTTCATTAGAGTAACTTTTTGTGATTTCCTCTGTACTTCTTACACTTTTTCTGTCTATTTTTTTTTACCAAAATCGGTACTATTACACTCATCTCTTTCAGTGTTTTATTTTAGAATTATTCTGTGAAAATGCATTTCCAGCTTTTTCCACCAATCTCCATTCTGGGAAGGCTCGTGTGGTGTTGTTTATATCACTGTCCATTTATAATTTAATTCAGTTCAACGTGCTATCTGCCCCACGAATAGAATTGAAGACATGACATATGTGTATTTATTATGTCACAAATTAACTCGGCGCAACGCGCGGTGAATGTTAACCTATTTTATTTAGCGAGGCAATCTGCGGCAGTGACACCTGCCTCGAGGTTTGGCATATATTGTAATCCGCGCGACAATTTAGAGTGCACTTTTTTGTGTAGCTCCCGCTTTACACAAAATAATAATTTAAAACAAAGCATTGCACTTCAGCAACCCTTGACTTTTTCACTTCAAAACTAGCCTTATAAGAGCGTGTGAAAGTGGGTTCATCGAATAACGGTTTCCCAAAACAAACAAAATAAAATCCCTGCCCATGCTGCAGTCACAAAAACCATATACAAAGACATCGAATATTTATCTTTTTTTTCTTCTTTTAAATCCCAGTTTTTACAAAAAATAACGTTTACCATGTTTTACATACATGTATGATAATTTAAATAAGAATTTTAAGAAAGGGAACCCATAATGTTTTGTGCGTAACCCATAGTGGGTAATACAAGTAATATGATAAATGTAATAATCTATATAAATAAAAATGTAAATGTTCGTTTGTTCAAAATCATAAATCTCCGAAATTTCTTCACCGATTGTTTTGAAATTCTGACACAACGATGCATTCGAATACTGGTGTGTTTTTTTATGCTAAAAATATTTTATGTAAAAACACACTTTTTGGAAAACAGCGCCATTTATTGGACGTAAAAGCAACACGTGCTATTGTTTCACTATTTACGTAGACAAATTGAGCCACAGCAACGCGTGGCTGGGTACAGCTAGTTGAATATAAATTCTTTGATAAATTACAGCATAAAGGGATGAAAGTATAAGTTACAGTACCTACGTATAAGCAATGTTGTAGAGTGTAATCAATGGAATAAACAAAGAATTTACAAAATTAATATTTTAACATTTAAATACGGCACAAGAGTCCCAACTGCTGTCAGCCGTCTGGAGCCAGTGAGACTACGCTTTCCCAATTGAGGTATCTTGTGAGGCTTGAGGGGAAGAAGATGAGGAAGAGGAAGGTAGGGGAGTTCCTGACTATTCAAATTTGGTCTCCGAAATGGCTAAAACCATTATAAGCAACGTTTCAATTCTGAATGGTGGTTACAATTGTTACAACTGTAGACAGTTTGAAAATGGCCTTGAAAGCCGAAACAGCTTTAACGAAATAAAAACAAAAAATATATTATTAAATTTGATTTTAATTAAATTTTTATAAAATTAAATGGAGTTCTACGAATCAAACACAAAAAAAAAAAACAAAAATTTTCATTTTCCTCTTCAACCCACACTGCGTACCTACATCCAAATTTATGTCCCATCGGTCACTAGTATAATATTGTTCCCCACTGGATTACTCACTGCCCATATCACAATCAATTTTGAGAATTCTTCCCGAAACTTATTGTAGTTTGAAAATCAATCCCAGATAGTTTAAGAGTTCCAAAAGTCTATCGAAGTTTTCCATCTCACCTTCACTCCACTAGAACCCTTTTCCCACACTATCCCTTTCCCTAAGGTGGTTAGAAATTATCAATAATAATTGTTAATTATATTTTATGAATCCAAATATATTTAAAAATATAAGAATGCTTTTTTCTAAATAACTTATTTTTGGGGTCAACAAAAAAAAATGCTTACTAATGCATAAAAACATCCTTATTAGTAAAATCCTCGTACGTATATATTTTTTCAAGTTAAATTATGTCTCAAAAGCTCACAAATTGTAATCCATTGATATAAGGGGGTGGAAACTTCCTAATTCCGAATGTGATTTAAATGAAATACGGCTTTTGTTACTTAGTCTTCATTACACACCAGTTAATGAAGACTAAGTAACAAAAGCCGTATTTTGTTTAAATTATGTCTCAAAAGCTCACAAGTTAAATAATCCATTGATATTATGAGATGGAAATCCTCATTTCGAATGTGATTTAAACGAAATACAGCTTTTTTTACTTCGTCTTCATTACACATCAGTTTAGTGATTATTTTGAATGTGTTTTTTTCAATTATACCCACTTGATCGCAAAAACTGCTAGCGTGACGACGGATAATAATGTTTTTTCCCCTTTTCTGGAAAAAATAATTGTTCCAAGTTTACAGCACGCCTCTTTTTAAGGGTTTGGAACTGTTTTCAAGCATTTAAAAGTTGGCGAGATTCTTTTGTGTCTTTCGTGTAACCGAGTTTTATTTAAAAAAAATGCACATTTCGTAATGGATAAAGCATTCAGACAGTGAATGAAAAACTGAAGGACAATTAAGGAGAGCTTACAAAAGTTTTGTAGACTATGGAATGTTCCCTCGAGTTTTCGCCGTTGAACACACAAAATCAATAACACCATGTTTTTCACTCGCGAAGAGCACCCTTCATAAAATGAAAGAAATACGCCCTTAAGGAAGAATGATTAATGAGTCCCCCGGAATAAAGACTGGTTATTCATCCAAAGAAAAAAAATCCACCGAGTATCTTCATTTAAATACAAAGTGAGATAGGTGAAATAATCCCTTCCCCGCTTCGGCGTGGCTGGTTTTAATAAAAGAAAGAAACCCGCCCAGTATTTGAAGAAAAAGTAATTTCCTTCAATGTAGCTCGTTATAGGGTACTTACTTTTAGCAGGCCAGAGTGTCACTTGAGCGGAATTTGTATTTAAATACATAATCCGAGAGTCTGACAAAAGAAGCCCTTATACCTGAGAAATGAGGAGAAAGTTCCAACTTATATTACCCGTATTTTATTTTTTAATAATTAATGTATTTTAATAGTAGTAGACTCAATTCAGCAAGATCTATTTAACAAGTGAGATCTTAATGTAGGCATATTATTTATCACCCATTATACCGTCATCACCCATCAGCATCGTGTAAACAACAGATGATTTCTGACGTAATGAAACGGCAATGCTGTTATAAATCACACCCGAATTCCATTTATCCGAATAAACATCCCGTGTCAGGTACAGTTGTCCCAGTTTGTTGTTTAAATTTCATGATGCTCTTCTGTCACCCCCTCCCCCACTTATTCTGTCACGTAACCCCCACCTCCATTCTCACCACGCTTTCCACCGCCTCACCAAACACCCACAAGGCAATTGACAGGTTAGATTTGTAGCCTCCAATAAAAACCACAATTAGATATTCAATAGTAGATTCTTTTAGATGTATATTTAACAAAAATGTTACATCATGTTTGTGTTAAATTTAGGTGAAAACATAATGTTTTTTTATGGAGAGGACTGTATTTTTTTAAATATGAAAAATCAACGTGAATATGACTTTCAAGTTTATAGCATTAATTTATTTTGAATATTTGTTTCAGAGTTTGAGATTTTTCAGATTTTTTTTATTTATATAGTCTTTATTATTGGTTTTGACTCTTGTGTGGATTTTTAAAAGATACCACTGTGTTCATTTTAAATATAGAGAATTATGGAGAAATACTTTGTTTTATTACTTTATTAATTTACACAACATACAGAAGGTTAACATAAAATAAATACAGAGAATAAATACAAACCGTCTGATTACGGTGAACAAAAATGTGAAAACATATAATTATGTAAGACAACAACAAAAACAAGATATAATAAAGTTTGAGTCAAGTGAAGTCAGGTTTATTTTTTTATATGCTCGTGCATACAGTTTACAAGTAAACAGATGATATTTACTATGTGCATCTATATAAAAAGGTTTACATAATTTTTTTTGGCTTTGCCTGTCTCCCGTTGAAATCCTGTGTCGAGACAGATTAGTTTACAAATATTAAAATAAAGTACGTTTTTCAATAAAGCAAAAATATTTCACAACAATTTTCAGGTTGTTAGGTAGTGGTAACAGTAATGAGATAGAGGATTATATTTGGGTGAGGTGACGAGACTCTTCCTTGGGGAACTCCGTAGGTTATAGGGAGGGGTTGGGTTAGGTTAGGTTAGGTTAGGTTAGGTTAGGGGTTGGCTGCATGTGTTTTCGATTTTGACACTTCGGGTTCGATTAGTTAAGTAACTTTGAAAAAATTCTAGGTCTTTCCCTCGTGTACCAATGGCATTTAGTTTATTAAGAAGAATGTCAAGGGAGATAGTATCAAAAGCTTTTGAGAGGTCTAGAAAGATAGAAATGCATGTTCTTGCCCTTATCTAAATTTGAAACAAGAAAGTCTGTAACAGCAATAATAGCATCGACAGTGCTCTTATTTGACCGAAAACCAAATTGATTTTCGGAGAATAGCTGCTTGCTTTCCAAAAATGATTTCAGTTGTTTGTTAATTATTTTTTCAACTACTTTCGAGAGTGAGTTTAGTATTGTTATGGGCCTGTAATTATTAATGTCCACTTTTGAATATGAGTATGACAAGCCCTTGCTTTAATTATTTAGGGAAAATTCCCTGTGTTATGCTGAGGGTGATTATGTAAGTGAGAGGGTCCAATAGTTCATGAACAAGTGTCGTGAGCATAGACATATGAATATTAGTAGACCTGCCCTAAGTGATTAAAAGCGTATTATCCCCACTCTCCATACCGGTTCCATTGGAGCCGGCTGGGCTCGCGTATGGCCTCAAGTGAAATTTGAAAACGTGACGTCATCATTCTTGTTCGAACTATGGTCGAGGCATCATCGGTTCATTTTACGAAATAACACGGCAAAATGTTGACTTGTACTATGAAAACTTGTAAAAATAGATGTGAAAAAGAGAATAAACCCAATTGTCGTATTACATTCCATATATAAGCATTATTTTACTTTATTTTAAGCATATTCACATCGTATAATATAGATCAGTTTTCATATACTATCACATCGAGAAACGTCTGGACGCGAAACACAAAGCTGGTTGGTTGCTGGGAAGTAAATTATGAACATTTATAAAAGTGTCTTAACTAAATACTTAAACGAAATATTCGACTCTGAAAATAGAACCGAATTTTTAAGCCGAATTTGGACTTCGCAAATTTGTTCATAACGTGGCGAGTAATTTGCGCTCCCATGTAAAAATGTCTATTCATTCAAAAGCAGATTTTACTTTTAAGAAGTAAATGGTGATATTATAATGCGAGATGCCTATTTACTGTCAGATTGATTTATTGACGAATCACAGTCAGCCTTACGCCCTTCGTTCTTCAACAGTTGATTTTACCCCTCGCCATTATCTTCTCGTCTATTAATTCCTATGTCTGTGGTCGTGAGTAAGTTTACTGTGATTCCGTCCATACCGGCGGACTGTCTTTTAATGAGTTAATCTGATAGTATTATTGTCCCAGCGTCTGGACGATTTAGGCCCTCTGATTGGTCAAATTTAAATTGTTTGTTTCGGTTAAATTCCGCTAACTTGAAAATTAACACCCAGTTTCATACTAAAATAGGATCACCAGATTTCTTCAAAAGCATCGTTTCTGCTGATATAATTTTTGGATAATATCGAAGAAAATATGTTTTAGAAAGTTCACAATCCATTGGATTAATTACATTACAGTAAAAAATATCCACAATTACGTTTTATATATTTGACGTCTGTCAAGAATCAAACATTTTCAGGTTCCTTAAAAATGTCAATCCCTCCTTTACCGGCCGCTGGAGTAGTTTCCCTATTGTCCGACAGAGCGCATAAGAGCGATATACAAATACGTATAATTTCATTTATTCAAACAACGGTAATTATTTACGTGAAACTACCGTTTTAATACGCATTTACAAATAAAACAAACATTTGATTCAACTTAATGACAATAAACAACAACTCTTTGCATGTACGATTTTGAGAAATATTGATATTTAATATTATTTACGTAAATAATAATTTCGCACTATTTGACAGAACACCGACATGAAGTTAAAAATACGGAAGTATAGGCACTGCCAACCCAATAAAATAACATGAAAGACAATCGAAAGATAGAAACGCTTCGTTGATTGTAAAATTAGCCAACAAATTTCTAATCTGACATGTACTTATATGTATAATAAAACAATCATTTTGCCAGGTATATAATATATATTAAGGTATTATTCAGAATCACTGGACAAGGATAATAAGAAATATTTTTAAATAAAACCTTCGGATTTACCTTAATTAATATACCTAAAAGGAATCTGAATGCATTTGGGATTTTTTTTTAATTTTAGCATTTTAATTTTTAATTACGTAAAATTAAAATTCGCTTTCGTTGTATTGGATGACAGCCGGAATAATTTCTATTGATGACATTTTCTTTTTTTTGGTATTCCTGATATGAGTGGCTAGAATTTTTACCATTTACTCTATGCAAATACTAGGTAGGTGGTACTATTTTAGCCAAGCTCGAAAAATAAAATAAAGGTATTTTGGTTTCTTTTACAAGTAAGGAAATATTAAAAAAGGTTATTATAGGTTAGGATAGGTTAGGTTGGGTTATGCTACGTTAGGTTAGGTTAGGTTGGATTAGTATAGTTCAAGTTAGTTTATAGGTTAGGTTAGATTAAGTTGAATTATTATAGGTTAGGATAAGTCAGGTTATGTTAGGTTAGGTAACGTTAGTTTGTTTTTTTTTTAAAATTTTTATTTATTTGTTTTTGGTGTATTATGCCGTGTTGCGCTAACTCCTTCTTTAGCCAACGTTTCGGACAGCATTGCAGTGTCCATCATCAGGGCAGATGTGTTGGCAATGTGCTGTAATGCTGTCCGAAACGTTGGCTAAAGAAGGAGTTAGCGCAACACGGCATAATACCCCAAAACAAATAACAAAAATACTTTTGGCCGTGAAAATCTTAAATCATAACGTTAGTTTGGGTTATTATGGGTTAGGTTAGGTTGGGTTATTATAGGTTAGGTTGGATTTTTATAGGTTAGGTTAGGTTAGGATAGGTTAGGTTAGGATTGGTTCGGTTAGGTTAGGTTGGGTTAGGTTAGATTGGATTATTATAGGTTAGGTTAGGATATAGGTTAGGTTAGGTTGGATTATTATAGGTGAGGATAGGTTAGGTCAGGTTAGATTATTGTAGGTTAGGATAGGATAAAGGTTAGGTTGTATTATTATAGGTTAGGTTAGGACATATGTTAGGTTGGATTATTATAGGCTAGGCTGCATTATTATAGGTTAGGTTAGGTTATTATAGGTGAGGTTAAATAAAATAATAATGATAATAAAAGCCAAATAAATCATTTGTGCTTTTAAGGCACTATTTTGCCGGAATATTGTATTACATTATATTTTTTTTAATTTACGTTTTTCAATTGTCTCTAGCCGCTCATGTCAGGAATACAGACAAAAGAAAATGTTATCAACAGAAATTATTCAGGCTGTCATCCCATTCAGCGAAAGCGAATTTTCATTTTACGTAATTAAAAATTAAAAAGCTAAAATTAAAAAATTCCCAAATGCTGTTCGATTCCTTTTATAGTAATTAAGGTAAATCAGAAAGTATTATTTAAAAATATTTCGTATTTTCCGTGTCCAGCGATTCCGAATATTTACCTATATTAATTTACCTTTAGCCATTTAGGCAAATATTCGGGAAAGGTAAAGTTTTACCCGAATAACTGTCATTCTTATTATGCCTAAACTCCTTCCTCCGTGTTTTAACAATATATACTCACCCTCTCTCTGTGAATGGCCTAATATCTACCTATTAAATGTAACTGTTGTTAGTATCACTTAAACTGGGTGAAGCCCAACCAAGTTCCGCCCGAAGGGCCTAGCAGAAAAAAACCCGCGGAGCGGGTTTTTAACTGCTAGTTGTATTATTAATATCGTAATTGTGTAACCTTTTGAAATTTAAATTGTTGGGTATATGTGTTTTTTCCTATAATTTTGTATTAAAATTCGGGGAGGACATATTGTTTGCTAATTTTTTTCCCAACATTAGTGAAAAAGTCATTGGCATGGTTTAGGATTTTTTCCGGATTCTTTGGGGAGTCGACGGTCTGTCCATCAATATTGAGTTGTTTTAGGTCAGTGTTTAAGTTAGGGTTAGTATGAGTAGCTTGGCGTTGAATGTTCCACATTTCTTTTGGATTACCTTTGCTTTCTTCTATTTTATATCTATAATATAATTCCTTAGCATTCCTGATGACTTTTGTACATTTGTTTCTGTATCTTTTGTAAAAGTTGTTAAGTATAGTGTCAGAAGGATTCAATAAAGTTTTTTTTAAGGAGTAAGTTTCTTTTTCTTACACAATTTTTAATGTTGTGATTTATCCAGGGAGTTAGAGATTTAAATTTGTGAGAAATTGTTTTTAATATAGAATTAGTGTTTCAGTTTGTAATTTGTCTATGAAGTAAGTCCATGCATCATCAGCATTGGGTATATGTATTAAGTTATGCCAATAATTACTGGAAAAGGATTTTTTTAGATTCTCATAATCAACTCGTTTTATGCAATAATTGTGTTTCATTTATTTTTTATTTTTAGAAGGCGTGTTTAATGAAATCATAGTTTCATGGTGGTGGTGGTAATGGTTGAAATCATAGTTGCATAGTGGTGGTAATGGTAGATTCAAAAACAAGTGTTTTATACCGATAGTTCGTTTTTATCATAATGTGGTCAACACAAGAGCTGGATTCTTTAGTGACCCTAATTGGGTGATTTATTGTAGAAATCAATCCATGGTAGCTAAATAGACTTAGGTAATATTGGCATTGCGGGTGTGAATTATTTGGTTTTTTTTTTTTTTTAACATTATTTCTGGCTTTCACCCTTCAAGGGTGTTCTTGGCCATCATTTAAAATTATTGAGAAATGAAAGGTGAATTTAAATATTAATTTTATTTAAATAGGCAAATTTCAAAATTATAATGAAAATTGGAGTCGAGTTCAGACTTAGAAGAGACGAGATGTTGAATGGAGGGGAGGCAATTTTAGATAAGGCTTGATAGAATAGAGGATATTTGTTTAGAGAGGGACAACCAAAAAATATGTGATCTAAAGTTCCCACTTCTAGACCACAGAATGTACAATCTGGGGAGTCAACAACGTGAATTTTAAAAAGATGGGAAGGAACGGAACAATGTCCGATCCTCATTCGAATGAGTGAAGAAATTTCTTTTTTGGAAAAATTAGGGAATTGCTGAAACCACGGTTTTGATGGAATAGTCCTTTGTATTGAGGCATAGCAGGCTCCCTTGGATTGACTAGCAATGTGCCAATACTACGACCAAACATTGCGGGATCTATCTTTGATGATGGAAAAAATGTCAGATAGGGGAATGTGGTTTACGAGGGTAACAACAGGGTTGGACGCTCCTTGTTTTGCCAAGGCATCCGCAATATCATTACCCATGATACCAACATGTCCAGGAATCCAAATCAGAGTTACAGTTTTACCATAGCTTTGAATGGAGGCTATCATCTCTCGAATAAGGCATACAAAGTGATCATCAGGATGAAGAAGAGGACTGGATTTAAGTTTTTGGAGGGAACTGAGAGAGTCAGAGAGAACGAGGGAATGTTCAAAATTATTTTTGATTATATATTTGAGAGATTCTATTATAGCAATGCACTCGGCTGAAAATATTGAAAATTGATTTGAAATTGAATGAAATATTCTGTCATTAGAATTATTGTGGTAAACGTTAATACCTATACCACAGTTAGGAGAGTCGGGAGATTTGGATCCATCAGTAAATAAAAGAGAAAAGTTGGGCCATTTAGATGAAATAATGTCATTGAACATATTATTGACAGTTCGGGCCGGGAGATTGGAATGACTTTTAAGGATTCCGATCCCTTCTATTATTGTTGGGGATAGGGTGACGTGACTATATTTTAATTTGTATAAGGGTAGTAGATCATTTTGGATGATGTGAAGCTCTGAGAGAGACTTAAAATTTTTACAGATGTCAGGAAGAGGTTTAGTTGAAGCTCTGTTTGTAGATGAATGGGTTGAGTCAATGAACAAAGAGACGCTGGGGATAACCTGATGACATTTAGAATTTAAACATTTAAGAACAAATTTGTCAGCAAATAGTTGACGCCTTAAATAAAGAGGAGGATCAGAACATTCTACTTGAAGGGAATTGATGGGTGACGATTGCATCGCTCCAGTTATAATTCGCAAAGATTTAGATTGAATTTTGTCTAATTTATCAAGTACATTTTTTGAGGCAGTACTAAAAAGTGGGCAGGCATAGTCAAGATGGCTTCGAATAAGTGCGTTGTAAAGCAACTTAATGCAAGTAGGGTGAGCACCCCACCAAACGCCAGATAATGATCTGATGATATTTAAATTTTGTTCGCATTTAGTAACTAAATTATTAATATGTGAAGACCATTTAAGTTTCCTATCAAATGTTACTCCCAAAAATTTTACTTCAGAAGCGTTGGGGATTGGAGAATTTTTAAATAAAATTTGAACGGGGGGGTTTTTATGGCGGTTTGAGAAGGTGACACACTGAGTCTTTTGGATTGAAAGTTCAAGACCATTTAACGTGAGCCATGTGCAAAGGGCATTCATGGCTTCGTTAAGATATTTGACGGCGAGAGGGATGATTTTGGATGATAAGAAGAAAGCTATGTCATCTGCGAACTCAATAACTTTTACTTGTGGGGGAATAGCGACATGCATATCATATGTGTATATATTATACAGTAAGGGGGACAATACATCGCCTTGTGGTAAACCCTTCCAAATAGACCTACTTTGAGGAAAAATATCTGGAAGTTCAATGAAAAATTTTCTATCTAGAAATAGATTAATAATAGATTGGACAAACATGGGGGGAAGGCCAAGGCCTAGAAGTTTTTTTTTCAAGATTGGGATGGAAACATTGTCAAAGGCGCCTTCTATATCTATAAAGACGGCAAGACAAACTTCCTGTTTAGAAATTGATAAATTAATATCAGTACTGATGATGGCAAGGTTATCTTGAGTGGATTTTTTTTCCTAAATCCAAATTGAGATGGAGAGAGAAGCTGTTTACTCTCCACAAAAAATTCTAATCGGTTTTTAATTAATTTTTCATAAAGTTTACTGAGGGTGGATGAAAGAGCGATTGGTCTGTAGTTGGATCCAGAATTTGGTGATTTGTTTGTTTTTAAAATAGGGATGATTATTTGACAACTCCAGTCATCAGGCATTATACCAGTCTGGAAGATTTTATTTAAGATGCTTAAGAAGTGGTTTAGAACATTATCATTACTATTTTTGATTATGCTGTAAGGTATACCATCTCTGCCTGGAGATGAGTCCTTGACTGTTGATAAACAATTTTTTAGCTCAATTAAGGTGAACGGAGAGTCTAGCCAATGATTAGACATAGGAGTATTATAGATGGGCGTTATTTCATCTAAGTTAGGTACAGAAGGGGGGGCAATTTTGTCCAAAAATTCATCAATCCATTTAGAATGAGACGCTCGAGGAGATGGTGAACTGAAGGAAGATCTAAATCTTCGGATCATAGACCAAACTTCCGAAATTGGAGTGTTCGGAGATACTGAACTGCAGAAGTTGTACCACCCGGATCTTTTTTTTGACCTCAATACCCTTTTGGCATTGGATTCAGCGTTTTTGTATATAAGATAGTTCTCCATAGTCATATTGTAACGATAGGAAAGAGATTTAGCTTTCCGAATTCTTACTACTTTGGAACATTCCTCATCCCACCAGGGAGTTGGAGGGAGTTTTTTGAGAGATTTAGTTTTAGGGGGAGGATTTGATTTATTTATTGCAGTTACGAGCATTGATTTGAAGTTATTATAATCATCTTTGACGGAAAATATATCGGTGGCGGGTGAATTTAATAGGAATTTGTCCATATGAGAGTTAAATTCATCCCATTTGGTGTGTTTCGTTTTAATTTTTGTCGAAATATGAGACTTGTCTGATTGGAAAGAAGTTTGATAAGTAATGGTGATCGGGAAATGATCACTGGAGCAAGGGTCGGGGGACACCACCCAAGAGGAGAGAGAAGCCAAACTAGTAGAACATATCGATAGATCCACTGCACTGGGGTTTGTGCTGGGGCGTGAGATCCTAGTAGGAGATCCGTCATTCAAAAGGAAAAGGTTGGATTGATCTAGGAAATCCATCACACTTCGACCATCTCGGTCGGAGAAAGCAGAACCCCAGACGGGGGAATGGGCATTAAAATCGCCTAATATAAAGAAAGGAGGGCTTAGTTGACTTACAATTTGCAACCAAGTTTGTTTATTGAAGTAGGCTGTTGGGGGAAGATAGACTGAAATAAAGGATGTGTCCTTTATTTTAGCTGCAACCATTTGGAAGTCAGCATTGGGGGGTTTGATATTATTTATTGGGGAAAATGATATGGATTTTTTAATAAAAAGGGGCAGCACCGCCGCCCGAACCTTCCGGGCGGTCGTCGCGGAGACAGGAATACCCTCCCACATTAAAGTGGGTGGATGGAGTAAACCAAGTCTCCGAGATAGCAGCCAAAGAAATAATGTTGGAATTTAATAGGTTAAGGAGATCAGATTTGTTAGAAATAGCACTTCGGCTATTCCACTGAAGTATTCTGACATCCTGAAGAGTCATTTTGAATAAATGATTTTAATGTGGAAATAATAGTAGCAGCGTTGGACGGTAGATTAGTTTGAGAAGAAATAAGGTCAATTAGAAGCATAATAAGAGTTTGGATAAATGAAGAATTGTCTTGGGAGAGTTTTTCAGAAAGTTTAAGAGAGTTCATTGAGGACGGATTATAATTATTTGCACACCCATTTGTGGCATTTGAAAGAGGTGAACCATTGGGATTTAAGAGTAGTGAGTTGTGTTGTTGCTGATCGTATCCAGGAGCCGGTTTAGAAATAGCGTTTTTGTATGTGAATTTAGTTGAACGAGAAGAAGTTGTTGTAGTGGAGGGAAGAGGGTTGGATGAGGAGTTGCTGGATAAAGCCTCAGCAAATGATTTTTTGACAGGCGGGAATAGTTTAGAAGCCTGCAGAAAAGACAAGTTCTGAGAGGCCATAGAAATTTTAATATTTTTTTGGCGAGATTGTTCTGGGCAAGATGTGTTGATAGCTGTATGTGAGCCTGAGCAGTTAAAACATTTAGGTGAGGAGGAAGAAGGACATTGGTCAGCTGCGTGGTTTTCTCCACATTTAAAACATCTGGGTTGAGATCTGCATGCAGCTTTGGTATGACCAAAACGGCAGCAATTGAAACATTGAGTGGTGGGATAAGTATACATTTCAACTGGTAATGAGTTGAAGAATAAATATATATGGGAGGGAAGAGATTGACCTTCAAAGGTGATAACGACAGATTGGGAGGGCTTCCAGGAAATTATACCCTCAGAGGAGTCCTTGTAATTTAGCCTTCTGGCTTTTATGGGATTGCCAATGTGTTGGGGGGTTGAAAGTGAAGACAGAATTTCTTCGATGGACAGATCGGTCGAGATACCTCTGACCAGGCCCATGCGAGTGACATTGAAAGTAGGGATATATGCCTTAAACTTTGAATTAGATGAAATGAAGATATTTTTGATGAAACTGTTGGCAGCTGACCCTGAGAGGAATTCGACGGAGATTCGGAAGCGACCCTCGGCTTTTACACCTCCAGGCTTGATTGAAAGATTCTTGCTATTTGATAGGAATTTGCCAAATTCAAGAGGGTGGATGGTTTTTCCTTGCTCAGTTTTTTGGGCGTATACTATGAATGGGCCACGGGAATGAAGAGAATAAAAGTTTGTTGGAGGAAGTTGAGAAAGTGCTGGTGGGGACTGTGAAGTCGAAGGCGAGTCAAGTTTTATTGGGGAAGAAGGAGTAAATTTCCTTTTTTTGGTAGAAGTCAAAATGACAGAATCACTGTCAGAAATTTCTACATTTTCCCCGTCTGGGGGGTCCGGAGAGGGATCTGGGGGCTTTGTAGGGGGTCCAGGAGGGAAATCTTCCTCCATTATTCACAACAGTAAACAACTACAATAATAGTATGAAAAATGACAGAAGTAAAAAAGTTTATAAATATCTGGAAATCAGCAGCGAAAAGTGACTCCTGGAAGATCAAAAGGGAGAAGAAACCTCAAGGCACAACACACTACACTTTTTTTTGGCCAGAAAACAAAATAGAATGGAAAAAAATTAATTTTAGATAGAGCAAAACAAAACAACTGATGACAGCCAAATGTTATTGTTGCAATCAAAATTATTTGGTTAAATATTAATATTAATGTCTCCGACTAAAATTAAGTTTTTTTTTGTGTGCAATTTTTGATAATTTTTCATTTAGGTTTTGTATGAACGGGGTTATATTGTGGTAGGAGGGAGATCTATACATTGATAGTATGCATGTGTCACCGTACGATACTTGTAGACAATTTGCACCCGGGATTATTAATTCCCAAGTCTGAACCTTCAGTAAATTATTTACGTATTTAATAATGCCGTCATTCTGATTGTGATGGGTTTCTGTGGAGAAGTGAGTATAATCAGGAAGGTATTTTGGTACATATAGTTCATTAAACCAACATTCTGATGAATAATTATATCAAATTTAACCCTTAGATTATTCAGTAATGTGAGAATTTATTCCCAATTTTTATTTATGGATTTTTTTAGGTTCGTGTAGTCTTTTATTAGTAAATTATTCAATTTCATATCTGAAGATACATAATTATTAATTTTATCAGAAGATACTGATTAATTATCTAAAATCAGTCTAGCCATTTAAAAAAAAATACAATTGAGCTTTATATTTTGTATTGGGAGCCCCGACAAAGTGGCTAAAACTGGGAGTTCGCCCTATACCCGATAGTAGTAAGTACATGGGTAAGATATATGATTTCTGACAGTTTGGAAACAATCACTGTAAAGTGATTTCTCAACAACAATTTACAACAGTTAGGAGCAGGATATGTATGGTAAGAGCGATCGGGCCAGTGTTCGATATGTGTCAGAACTCTTCAGCAACCTAAATAATTTTACAAAAGTCATCAAAATGTTTAATATATGTTATTTTGTCCGTGGCTGATTTATGTACAAAAACTTTTTTTCCTTGCCTATATTTTAGGTTTTCCATAGAAGTTCTTTGAAGTAAGGATTAAGAATAGCACTTATGAAAATCTTTTCGCAGTTAAAGTGATTTTTTTCGGTTTACTAGTAGTAAGTTTCTTTTTCGAGGGAGCTCCGGGTCGTCTGTTGGGAATCCTTTTGACTTCCAGGATATCGTGGGGAAGAAGCTATATACCTACAGCCGCTGCCAGCTTCTTGACGGTCTCCGAGGGTTGTTCACCTTCACATGGTGGTATGCCTGTGACCTCTAATGCATTCTCAGGATGGAATGAAAAATAAAAACATCCTCATGTTCAGGCGAATTTCGAAATTTTTTATAATATTTTTTTTTTCATTTAATTATTTTCTTAAGTTTTCTACCTCCGATACTGAATTTGCAATAGTACTCATTTTTGTAGTGAGGTCGTCATATTGGCTGCTGATAAAATCTCTAGAAGTTCGTACATCTTTGCTTTCGTTGTTTTTTTTTTTGAAAAAATTCTTTTTTCATAAATTCTCAAATTTATTTTATCTGCTTCATGAAGATTCCAATTTCGGTCTCACTGGTGTCAGGAATATTCAGTCCTAGACTTTTGCTCATAGTTTGTTTCTCGGCCATAGCTGTTCTGATACTGTACTCCAGCAACTGTCAAAAATAACCTCAACGATACTCAACTATTTTTAATAATGCCCGGCGCATTTTTTTATGTGGGACTTGTATAGTGTATTATTGGTTATATAGTTGTCACGAAGCAGATCTCTCAAACGCATTTAAAAAACCCCGCAAAACTAACCTGGCAGCACAGAGCGACGCGCACATTCTACTGCGCATCAACGCCAAAGCCCCTACGGTTTTTGTGACCAGCGGCGACCGCCATTCTAACTCTAGTCTTGGTCTCAACAACACGTGCGGGTTTGCCACTACAAAAACGGTCTCGGACGCTGAGCGCCAGACCCCGTTCCCGCAACTTTACCAAAGTCTAGCACGCGCCCGTTTTGCGCGTGTAGACGATCACAACCTTGGTTACCACTCCACAATGAATGTGAGTAACACTTCGCTGGCCTCGCAATTTCTGCATCCCCCGGAACAACTCATTTAAGCGTTTACTAAACCTTTGCCCCTTTATGTGCCTTCTTTTAATGTCTGTTAAACACGTATGCCAGACAGAGCAACTATGAGAAATAGATTGTTCAATTCAATCAGCCAGGAAATAATTTAGGATCTATACGTATACTTTGTCCCCATTTTGTGTTATTCTATGTACCTGTTGACTGTAAATACACTCATTTATCATTCCCATAGGAGTTTCATTTGACGAGAGAAGTGGAATCTAGATTGTTGAATGTTCCCCGTGGAAAGGTATTCTTGCCGACCCAAACCTGAGCTAAAATAATTAGAGTCCCATGATTCTACTCACTGACGTTGCCAAAGCCGGCACTGGCGCCCCACGCGGCCCATAACACTGGGGCCCAGTTTGTAATACTGGCGCCCTACGTGGTTCTCAACACGGGTGCCCCACGCCAATTTTCAACATAGTTCATAATAAATATCACTTTGTAGGCTTTTGCAGCTTGTAAACTTTATTTTCTTATCAATTTATACGGGAGCAAAATAAAAACAACATCTGTCACTTAGTTATTGTTACCAAAGTACCTTGTTGCCTTTAAACAGGTGTTAGCACGTGTTAGATAACGTATTATCGTATATTAGGTTAGTGGTTAAAGCGCAAGAAGACTGCATGGGTCCGCTGATTTAATGCGCCACAGAGTAGCCGGGACGAGTTAGCGCTACCGAAAATCGGAACACACTCTCGTCCAGACAGTCGCCGAGTGGCAGGGCGCTTTCTTATACCATAGATGGATAATTCCCCTCAAGCCACCGTAATACAAGTGTTAAATATATTATAATTTATATGCTTTATTTAATTTTTATCATGTAATATACTATACTCTTGCATAGCAGACAGAGTACTGCACTCGTCGCTCTGTTCAACTGAAATAAACAAAAAACATTATAATATTATTTAGATAGAGTACATTGGATTTTCAAAGGAAAACGTAATTTTTTTAAAGAAATTTTTAGACAGTGAGATAGTATTAATTATTTAAAATAATTTGAAAGATGCTCTTGAGTTAAGAGGCAAAGCAAGGCGTCTTCTTTATTAAATTGATGTATTTATAAAGAAGACACGAATTGAAATTATAAAAATATTAATATTTTGAATCATGATTAAACCAAAGGTAATTAAATGTAATATACTTGTTGTATATATTATATATTTGTTTTATACTGTTGCTAAAAATGAAATTTGTAATTTTTATGTACTTAAAAGCCCAATAGGGCGTCAATAAATAAATAAATAAATACGGCTAGCAATATGTAACCTCATTCACAGAATGTCATGTATATCCAGTATGTTAATGGCTGGCCCGACCTAAGACGTTGTCAGAACCAAAATGTTAATTTGAATTAAATTAGTAAGGGAGCAAGGGTTTGGTTAGGAGTGATCCATGGGAAGGAGTGAATCAATGAACATGTGACTGTGAAATACCAATCTAAACGTGTTCAAACTTGACCAGCGTATTGCTTACAAATGTTTGTTTAATACTTACATGTACCGCACTAGTATTTTAAACTGGACACACACGGCAAAGCCATTTGTACACAAACATTTTCGATGAATCCATTTGGACACGGTACAATATAAGGGTCACACACGACCGAGCTGAGGAGGCAACCAGTTTTATCTATGACCGGTGATGCCATGTTGCAAAAATGAAAATCTTTATACGGGCTATTTGTTATATTTCTGGTGTCTTGAGAACTTCAGAGAGAACACTTTCTCCAGAATATTGGAAAGGCACCACTATCTACGTCACCCTTGAGTAACAACTCGAACTTGTGAACTGAAATTATATATATGGGTACATAAAATTTATTATTTTTCACAAATATTCCACAAAGATTTTGTTAAAATAGATCTTAGGTTCCGAAATAGAATAATTTTTAGGAACAACGTTTTCTTTAAATTATTTTGAAGGCTTTACCCATATATGTAATATATAATAGAAGAAGAAGATAATACTGATAAATCTTTACGTATTTTATTTTTTAATACGCAACCTTAAATAAGCTTTCATCGTTGAATATTTGTAAAAAAACTTTTATATAATTGAAGAAGAACATAATACAAGTAAATATAATCGAAACATGAAACAGAACAAGACACAGAAAAATAAATAAATAACGGTCACAACTAGGAATCGAACACAGGTTCTCTTGTCTTACCAGGACATGCGTCTTAACAACTCGACCACTCGGACCTATTTATTAAACTTCATTTTTGTTGATAACATATTTCAAATTCAGAATTAACAATCTCATCTTGCAATAATTTTTTACCATATTTATAGAAGCTACCATTTTAAGACAAGGTTCCATTCCTAGTTGTGACCGTTACTTTTTATTTTTCGGTGTCTTGTTCTGTTTCATGTTTCGATTATATTTACTTGTATTATCTTCTTCTTCAATTATATAATAGTATTTTTACAAATATTCAACGAAGAAATTTTATTTAAGGTTGCGTTTTAATAAATAAAATACGTAAAGATTTTTTTATATAAAAGAGAAGGTTTATTTAAAATTAAGTAGTAAGAAATAATATACCAGTAGGTACATAAAATAGGTATACATTTTTCTATAACATCCAAAACAAAATCACGTCCGCTTGAAGACGCCATACCATGAAGGAATCTTTCCCGGGTGTGCCGTACTGTCCGACTCTGTTTGAATTCATACTGAACGAATTTTGGCTCGGAGATTACACAAACACGACAGAGCCGGTAAGCCACTGTCTCGGGGATTCGCTAAATACGGCAGAGCCAAACCACAGCTTTTTGGCTTGGCTCTGTAGATTTTGAGCTCGTCGAAGATCAAGTAGAAGCTGACGAGCCACGCCAAGCCACTTAAGTTTCCCCACACACGATGCTGCCGTGTGTGTCCAGCTTTACACCTGCTGATCGGTTCTAAACAACGATAAGTGATCCAAAATTGCAGTAATAAATAAGCTGTGTAGTACCTATTTCAGTGTGTTTGGGGTGAATATTACACAGAGCATTTTTGAGAATTATTTTACTTATTTTAGGTGCGTGAGGAGGACAGAACTAATTTTGAACTGGGGGAATTGAACAAGTAACTGCAGTAACTTTAACCTGAAACATTAATTTTACTTTTTCTAATTTGTTTGCAGGGAACAACGATACCTCGAATACATAAAAGGAAAATAGAAAATGTCTAACGTAAATAAAATGAAAAATGCGTTGAATTTAATGAAGACAGAAAAGTATAATCTCAGCCACAAAGACATCTATTGAAGCAGTGTTGTGGCAGCGGAAACCCAAAATCGGGCGATTTCGCTTACGGCTGGTTTCGGGGCTTATTGTAACTCAATCCCCGTGAAAATTAAGGTAAAATATTTTATTCTAGGGTATTTTAACTCTTCTATTGAATTATACTTCTTAAATTTATCTGTGAACGGTGGCGGCGAAAGCGTTAACACCAAGCGTTTGACGAGAAAGTGTTTTTAAACAAGTGTTTCTTTGCATCGATTTACGGACGGCCAATTACGGACGGGTGGAAAATTTACGGCAACGGTTTGCGAGCGACCAATTGCGGACGGGCTGGTAAACGTTTAGCAAGAAAGCATTTAATAATAAGCGTTTCTTTGCATCGGTTTACGGGCGGCCAATCGCAGGCGGGTGGAAGCGTTATTTGCAACAGTTTATGGGCGGCCAGTCGTGGACATGTGAATAAGGGTAACCGTTTAGCGAGAAAGCGTTTAGTAAATAAGCTTTTCTTTGCATCGGTTTACGGGCGGCCAGTCAAGGACGGGCGGATAATCGTCTAATGAGAAAGCGTTTCTTTACATAGGTTTAGGGGCAGAGTATTGCGTACGGGCGGATAAGCTATTAAAGTGAAAGCGTTTAACGAACAAGCATTTCTTTGCAATCTTATTGTACACTATTGGAATCATTTCGGCGTAGTTACATGTTTTTTTAAACGGTTATCCCAAAATCCACAAAACTTTTGCAACCGTTTTTGAAAATAAACGCTCACGAAAAAACTGTTTAACGTTATTTTACTCCCCTACTTATGCCAATGGAAATTGATATTTGAATTTATTGTTACATAATGTAACTACGCGTACTTGGGAATCTCTTTTCAAATTACATACGAAAGGCGAAGAAACCATTTTATATATATGTGCAACCGTTTTTGAAAATAAACGCTCACGAAAAAACTGTTTAACGTTATTTTACTCCCCTACTTATGCCAATGGAAATTGATATTTGAATTTATTGTTACATAATGTAACTACGCGTACTTGGGAATCTCTTTTCAAATTACATACGAAAGGCGAAGAAACCATTTTATATATATGTATCTATGTTATTATTAATAATAACTGAAGTCTTCGGCGTTGTCGGAATACATCCCACCAAAACTTCAAAATATATTTGTCTCTTGATGAGTGACTGTGGCGAGCAAGACGGGCGGCCGCGTGGCGGACACAAATTTTGTTCATTTTTAAATAAGAGGAAGGTCACTGTCTACATTAGATTTCAAAAAACTCTTCGTAAAACCCGGGCAACAACAGGGATTTCAGCTTGTATTATAAAATATGAAGAAGAGATTTAAAATTCTCCATATTCTTAATGAATTTATTTTTAAAAGCCTTTGTCTTGCACTGACCATAATTAACAGAATGATTACATAAAAAATGCAGAATTTTGACTATGTGCAATATATTCAGGCTTTTATAAAGGCAGGAGGAAGAGGGGGTGTTTGGAAGGTGAGTGAATCTTTTTTTATTTTACTCAGGGTCGTGAGTGCAACTTTGTAAAATTTGTGAATCGATGGCCTTCTTTATAAAAAATCTTTTATATCTGGAGGAGGATTTCAGGATATAAAGGAGACGTTTACCTGTGCACGGAGTCCTAAAGAGATACAGTTACAAAGATTGGATTAGACAGGTCCATGGGTGTAGGTTTGTTCAGGTAATACGCAGACATAGGGTACTCAGTTGTATCAAAGAAATGACATAATTTAGAATCTTATCTTTGCTTGTAATGGCTTTAGCCGTGTTTGATGACCACATCTAAATAGTCAGTATACTTCCCAATTTTGCTCTCCTTTGTCTCCTTGCTTTCATGTATTCACATTAAAAAATTAAAACATGTTTTGCAGTGCGGCAGTTCATCTCCAGCGATGAAACAAATAGTGCTTTACATAGCGAGTACAGTTAGACCTTTTTTACCTGAAGCAAATAGTTCTATACATGGCGGGAGCAGTTAGACCTTTTTTACCTGAAACCAATAGTGCTATACATAGCGAGTACAGTTGGACCTTTTTCAACATAATGTAAAATATTGGTGTTCAAAAAATGCACTGAAAAATTCGGTAGAAGTCATAATTTTACGAGATAAAGGAAATGATCATAAATATTATGCACGGTATTACCGTTCATGTGAAAAAGTGCTAGAAAATATGACTTCCTATTAAATGGAATTACATCCTTACAAATTAAGCGCCCCGCAGCGAGGGCGGGCATAAAAGTAACAAGGAAGATAAAAACAAAGATAAAGACGTCGGAGAAGAACACATCAAAGAAGAGGAAATGTTTCCATTATAAATTAGTTGCGTTAAAACAAAACTTGTCTCAGGATCTTTCTAGGAATTGAAAAGTCTCGAACCATATTCGTATTGATATAAAAATTAAATAACAAATTGATTAAATGCTAAACTAATGATTAATCGAATTAGACACAATTAAGCCAATTATATTATTCAATACATTGCTAAATTCCAATTGAAAGTATTGAAGACGTTAACGCAAACAGTACTTTGTAAAATAAAATTCGTTTTAATTTTTTTATTTATCCTGGTTTTTTCAGATGATCTCACCAACGTTAGAACAATCCAGTTATAAAAACACAGTTCACACACAAATAGGTACATTCAATTGCGAAAATCTATTCAAATACGGGATACATTCATTTGTATACATTTAAATAGTGATTCAAAAACAAAACAAATAAAAAAACAAAATAAGATAAAAGCTTACTCAAGTTACAAACAGTGCAAAAAAAAGGCAAGATACAAAGGGACACAAATAGAGATACAAGTATTACATAAAATATAAATAGCATAATATATGTTTTAGCAACAGCAGAACATTTTTAAGAAATCCGTACAAATTATCGACGAAAATGTCTACTTCAGCACACTCTATCTTATTATACAGTCGACACATTTGGTCATAGGGCTAAGATAGGCGATATTATTTTCAAGTGTATTCGTGTGAAACATGCTATGGCGTCTTAAACAATGGGAAATGTTAACATTTATTTCTATATTGCTAAGACATAGTGCAGTATCAAGATGGCAATGAATTATTTTGTGTAAACATATTGCCAATAATGGACAATATCAATATCAATGGACAATATCAATGTACAATATCAATAGCAATGGACAATATCAATATCATTGGACAATATCAATGGACAATATCAATATCAATGGACAATATTAGTGGGAACATAACACGTCAACCGGTTTAATTGTTGGCAGATGAATAATTTAAATGGGGTTAGAGATCGACGATTAATTTAATTTATTCACTTCATTCATTTAAGGTATATATGTATACTTTTCTAGAAATCCTGCTAACCTATTGGACGCATTTTGCACCGGTGTTCTAAAATTTAGTTATGAAACACCCTAATATCATAGAACTTCCTTCTTCTTATGGCGCATTAAAATTAGAAAGAGTATTTTAGTTGTAAGTTTTTACATGTGTAAATTTATATGTCGTTAAGACAGTAGTTATAGGCCTTAGTCGTAAGTTACTGGATGAGTATAAGATGTAAATCGCTACTTTTGACTCATTAGTTTTAGTATTTGTTACATATAAGATTTGTAACAAGGTGTGTGCGCATCACTTTACTTACATCGCATCTATGGTCTTGGTGTGTGGGACCTTTAAATACCTACACATTGTCATTTTGCTATTGGTCAAATTGACAGCCCTGGAATTCTGACTTGGAGAGTTGCCAAACCTGAGGGAGCAAGGATCTGTGATTTGCATTGGAAGCAGTCGCCATTCTTTGATCACCAGCCCAGAGCAGCGGGCATTCCTCTTGGTTTAGGTTCGACGAACACATTCGCCAATTTTTGTGAGCATCAGATTTGCATATGCAGCATCAACCATTGGATTGATGGAATCAGATGGCATCTGCCGATCCTCATTGGTTAAGAGGGACCCTTTTGGAGACCTGCAGCGTGAGGATGTTTTGCATTGGACTACAAGATTATTTTTGGATAAATCATAAACTGGGAGTTGCTGTGAAGAACCGGAATCTACTACTTCGCATCATGAACGAACTGGTATCACACCTTCATTTTACCTATGCAACCCTTTGACAGACAGTAGGATACTAATTAATTATTTTTTATGTCTTTTTTGTGGTAATACATTTTTAGTATTCTTAAATATTTTTTATTTCAAGATAATAAACTCATCATTACTTTTATTTGTTTCCACTTAATTCCACGGTAACATATTCACTATTTAATAAATATATTCGTACACACTTGAGGTGATCTTTCACGAAAACGACGCTATATAAATTATCCAAATATTATTTTTATTATTATTATCAGATCAGTCAATTGACTTCTAATTTTATGCATTAATCTTGAAGTATTCAAGACGTACTTCGTATGATCTGAGATGGTTATGTAGACCACATGATGAACTCTTAATTAATAACGAAACACTTATACAGGGTTTTCCAATAAGAGTTGTTATTTTAATATTAAATCGTAAAAGATTAATGGTTTCGTTGCTTGTGTGGCACGTAGCGCCGTTTTGTTGAAAATAAACTTTGTCCAGTTCAATACCATCCAATTCCAACCATAAAAAATCATTGATCATCTCTCGATAGCGATCCATTCACCGTAACTGTTGCTCCAGCCTCATTTTCGAAAAAGTAAGGTCCAATGACTCCGCCGGACCATAAACCGCACCAAACAGTCACACGTTGAGAATAAAGATGCTTTTCAACAATAATGTTTGGGTTTTCCGAGCCCCAGATGCGAAAATTTTGCTTGTTGACGAAGCCACCGAGGTGGAAATGGGCCTCATCACTCAAGATGATTTGCATTTGATTAACTCAAGTGAATTTTGATAATTTCAATGCGTTGTTGAAGCGTGTATCGTTTCATTTTTCTTAAAGGCGTAGTTTTTACTTGTCAAATGTCAAAAAATGACAGCTTCAACAGTAACATCTACCGAAATAGCGGGCTATTCAAAATAACACCTCTTATTGGAAATTATATGATGAAACACTTATATTATTTAAAATGAAACACTTATCTTATATATTGAAGGACTTATTATATAATAAAGCACTTATATATAATAAAACACTTATTTTATATATTTAAGGACTTATTATATAATAAAACACTTATATATGATGAAACAAATCAATAAGAGACGCCTTTCTCTAATTGAGTTTTTTTACGGACAAAACGGTTTATTCATATTCATATTGCGTATGTATGGGCGCAAACAAATAATTTGTCTTAGTTTTGCAAAGCAATACCTGGAAAAAGCGTATTTTAATAAAATTAATTAATTAACGCCATCTATGAACACGTAGAATATAATGAGCGTCGCGTTCAACTTTAACATTACCTAAACTCGAGCAGCTCAAATGTCTTATGCCAGTCACACACGAGCGCTATTCTCTGATAGTATATGAGGGCTTGGCCCGTTTCACCATATCGCTCGCTATACATTCCGATATGGTGAAACAGGCCAACCTCACATAATATATATTACAAGAGTAAAGCGCTCATGTGCGACTAGCATTAAGTAGCATTTAAAGAAACATTGTGTATTTTATATGCCTATAACATCTTAAATAACAGAATCGGATGAGTTTTTTATAATTTTCGGAGCATATTTTGTGATTTTTTTCTGTTGCAAGATTTTCGTGTACTTACTTTTTCAACTCAGCAAATTCATAGAAATTGTCTTTGAAAATAACGTATGATTTTTTAAAAACTTAAAAACTAAAAGTGTACATGGAAAGTATATATTTCGTTAGAAATTCGGGTTGTGAGATCTTAACGGACGTTCCTGACTTACTTTAATCAGTGATTTCTGACATTATTTGGAGTAAAAAAGGCAAATTAAGAAACTTAGAGTAGAAATATACCTACTCTAAGGATGGGTTGTTTCAGAGAATTTGAACAATTCTTCAAATTTAAAAGTTAATTTTCAAGTTTTTTGAAAGACTTTTTCAATTTCTGTTATTATTTAAGTTCTGTCAAGCAACTAGCCTTCAGTGATAACCAGAAATTGAATAAGACTTTCAGATGTCATCCGTAAAATTATGTCACCCGTGAAATTTTTCGTTGTTTTTTTTCCACTAAAAACATTTAAAAAAACGATAAGCATTTGACAGTTAGCGTCAGACTGGTGGGTTGGGCGGTTACTCGGCTGTAATCAGTACAGCGAATTTATTAAAAATCTTTTCAAATTATTGGTAATCCGGTTAAAAACTGGATCGTAGGCCGTTTCTGTTTTAGTAAATTTCTAATATATCCGAACACGTGTTAATTCACCTGCTTTTGACTTGATAATACATAATGACGAAATGCGAAAATATCTTGATATTTATGAACACGTGTTCCGACATCGTGATAATTTATCCGTATGTTATGTTATGTACTAAGAGTTTATCAGGAAACCTATCAATTTATTCGTTGAAATTTGAAGAGATTCTCAAAAAAACTCCTTTCTCCGTGCGGTGACCAGAGCAGAAATTGGTACTGGACTCATATTGATTACGCCTAATGCTTGTGTTATCTCGAATTAGATTGCTTATGAAACACATAAAATAGCTACATTTCAATTTAATACCCATCACGCCATTTCCACGGGAGGGCAGAGAGAACGGACAGCCAAGCAAAAAAAAAACCAACTTCCTATTTTAAAACATTTCCTTGCAATGTTCCTACCGGAGATATGGAATCATCTTAAATTTTTTATTAGTCCTTGAATTTATTCTCCGAACAGTGGAAATATTTCGTCTCCGCGGACGTTAAAACTTGGATGCTAAGCCAAAACCGAATAAAATACATAGTGTTATACAGCGACCTTGAGGTGATTTCTCTTTATTAATAAAGATGGCGGTAGAATGATAGATTTCCCTTTCACAAACAAATTGAAATCTTTAGAGAACAGGCTTCAGGCGTGAATGCTGTTCTTGTTCTACCGGCATTTCGATGAAGGATACTCCGAGGATCAAAACTGGAAATACGCCGAATGCGCGCCCAACACAGTTGACATTAGTCACATGAGAACGGGTCATTTGTACGACTCGTCTTTGAGTTCAAGGGCTTGGTTGTGGAACGATTTTCCGGCTTTTGTATTTCCTCCTTCCTACAACATGCGTCTCCTCAAGACCGTACTCCTTCACTTACTCCTTCCTCTCCTAAAAATAACCCTCCACACAGCATTTCCAAAGAAGACATAGACCCTGAGGGTTAATAACTTATTATCTTCAGGGCCTCCAACGTGAAGTTAGTGCAAAAAAATACACCTATCGGAATATTTTTTTGATTCACTGGGACCAGAAAGTCTTGAGATTCCGTCACAAAAATAAACTGAACCAAAACTTTAACTTTTATGTTATTAATTTGAGAGGTTCTTAAATGGTGTTAGATAGGTGTTGGAATATTTTTAAAAGATCCCTTACGTAAGCAATATTTTCAAATGGAAGAAAATGATGAAAATGGAAAATCATGCTTTCGCAATAAGGCACGTATCTATAATATTGCGACAAGTCAGCAATTTTGCGTGATGGATTACTCCGGCGACACCTTCGAGTCATCCTAACCGTTTCACCGGGAAGATGCCTTGTTATATTCGTACTACATGCCTTTCTAGACGTCGTCGCGCCTACTTACCTAATGAAAGAAACCAAACTGTTTAAAAGCAATGTAACACTTATATGCAAACGTTAAATTTCGTGATATAGTATGGCTCATCTACCTTCGCCATTTATTTTACCAAAGTTTTGGGTGCCGATTATATTAGTTGTGTTTGTCGAAAATTTGGAAGATAAGTGTACATTTTACCTTCACAACGCTGGTAAAATTCCCTCGGTTCCTCATTCCCCTCTTTTTGATCTAATACTCCTCTAAAATTTGGCGGTATGAACATAAAATATGCTTTAATAAGGAGCGTGTTTTCCATTCAGGTACACGAGCACTGCTTACTCTACCGTATTTGCGTAGAAAAAAAAAAACAAAAATGCTGTGGGTGCATTCAAATGATTACTCTTTTGTGTTAGTTTTTTGCTAGTGTTTAGGTAGTGCTTGTGGGCTCAAATTCAATCCCAATCAGTAACACCTTTTGGTATCTACCTAATTATTTCATGCATTTGTCCAGTCATTTTTTATTAATCGTAATTTATCGGAAAAAAATTTAACCTGTGAGACTTGAGGTAGTGAAGGAAATGTGTTTTATTTAATATACATTGTCGCGGCGTGAATGGACTGTAATTGCGATATTTTGTGAATTTGTTTGATTTGACTTACCAATACCTCCAAGCAGTCGGCACCTGCCACTTTGCTCTGCGGTAATCACCGGTGGGGTAATTGTTAGTATTGGAAGAGAGGTCAGGAAAGGGAATGGTGATATTGGGTTTTGCGAAATGGTCAATGCGTTAGAGATTGCTATTTGTATGCACTTCGTCACGGCGATCTTTTGCGGTATAACATTTTGCGGTTCAACTAGCCCCGCCCAACCCTACCAAAGACATTACTATACAATTCTGTAAATTTACTGTCTGTTCGTGCTATATTGTGGCTTAAAATTGCGAGTCAGCATACATCTGAATCTAAATATAATAAAATAGTGACACATGTTCATAATTCAAGACTAATTGCAAACGATGGACTTGTAGTTCCCAGATACCTGAATAAATACGGTCAAATAACTCTAGAATACCTCGTTCCAATAATTAACAATATGTTATCAAACTCAACAAAAAGCTGTGAATTGACTCACAGAAGGAAATGTATGTTAAACGAATGGTTGTGTGAAAGAATTTTTTTGTACTAATATAATTATGTGTATATTTTATGTACTTAAAAAGTAATTGTTAAAAGAACCCGTTGACAAACTGATGTCAATCAGTTTAACGGGAACTGAAAACTGTATTTTTGAAAATCAATAAATTTTTTTTTTTTTTTTTTTTTTTTTTTTTTTTTTTTTTTTTTATTTATTAAAAGTATACAATACAGAATATAGTATATTATATAAAGCATCGTACTCCCAGGAGTTAATAAACTCATTGCGGGAATGATACGCATTACATGAAACATATAGTTGTATGTATTAAATGGACATATAATGGGACATACACAACATTATTATTTCAGATAGTCATTAATAAGTTGAAGTTTGAGCATGTTAGTTTGGGTCTTTTTACATTGACTTGCACATTTGATCTCGTTGGGTAGTTGATTATATTTTGTGTGAGCTATGTATTCTAGGGATCTTAGTCCATATTTTGTTGATTTGATTTTTGGTATATGAAGTTTGTTGTGATTTCTTGTGTTGTGTTGGTGTACGTCGCAATTGTAATAGAGTGTAGTGTTGGAATGTGCCGAGTGTTGAATTACTTGTAATATAGTTTTCGTTATTTCAAAAGTGGGAATGGTATTAAAAGGAAGTATTTGGGTGTTTCTGTAGATGTCTTTGACATGTGTGTCCCAAGGTAAACTGAAAATATTTCGCAGGGCTCTATTTTGGACGACTTGGACTTCTGAAATCATTTTTTTTGTAGCAAATCCCCAGATTCCGGCGAGATATATTAGATGTGAGTGAATCATAGCATGGTAAATCGATTTTAATAGAGAGGGAGGAAGTAACCCGCGAAGTCTATATAAAACACCCGTTATAGGAGTAATTTTGGATAGAACATGTTTAAATTGGTGATTCCATGTGAGTTGTGAATCAATGAAAAGGCCAAGATATTTTGTAACATCAGCCCTTTCAAGGCGGTTATTATCAAGACTTAAATTAAGACTTACATTTTTTTTATTTGCAAACAGTATGTAATGTGTTTTTTTATGTTTAGGCTAAGTAAGTAATAAAATAAAAATATATGACAATTCTATATCGAAGTTTCGTGATATTTCACCTCAAGCGGTATAATAATTTTCAATGGTTTTCTCTCCTTGTTAAGTTTTATAGGCTTCTGCTCATTTTTCGTGACTCGTACAGTCCATGACATCCTCAGAAGCCTTTTGTAAGGCAATTATTATTTATGTTGTTTTATCTCGTTCACTGAAATTGGTTTCGATGCCCGACCTGAAAAAATGCCACTAGGTAACATAATGGTTATTGAATGTATATTATAATACGTTTTTAGGGATTTTCACCAATAATTTGGAACTACGCCAATAATACAAATATATTATTTTTCCGGAGTTTCGAAAGCCTCTATATTAAAAAGTTACGCTCAAGGCTCATGGTGAGTGTACTTAACTGCTTTTATAAAATAACTTATACAAGTTTGTACTTACAAGACGTACGCCAAGTTACCTAAAAGTCGAGGGTAACATAAATCAAAGAAAGCAGGAATACATTAAAAGTTTAAAACGAGTGTTGGTACTGCCTGCCTGCCAGTCTGTCAAGTCTGCCTGAACAAAACCAAACAAAATAAATTACTAAAAAATACAACGAAAATTTATTCTTCGAAAAGTATATTGATAAAATACGTTTTCCCAAAACGGCGGGGAAAGTTACCTTAATTTTGTTTATTTTGTTTTCTTCTTTTCGACTCTCGTCTCTGCAAGAAAACATTTTAGAACAAACATGTACTTTAAAACGGCAGGAATAATCGTGGCACTCGTAGACTTACGTCGAAGGAGTTCCTTCAATTTTATTGAACGAACGTGAGAAAATTATTTTCAAAATATTCTTTGTCTAGGATGCAGTCATGAGAATTCTCCAAATATCAAAAAATTTTGATTTTTGTTGGTGAAATTGAAGTCTCCATCTCGTCAGGTGTTGTTGATATTTTCATACCAAGCACTTCGGCTACCAATCTCAAATTGCTGTACCGAATCTAAATAAGGAAGAGCGTAACTTTATATTAAATAAGTAGTGTTTTTCCTGTAAGATTTTACTAATCGATGTTTGGGTTATTTCGTGTTGTTAAACAATTAATTTTTTCTTATATATATTATTATTTCTCCTTTTGGTTTTAAAAGCAAATATCTTTAAATACACGTATTTACACAGGATTTATGAAACTCCACGAACATTAGTTTGCGTTCGGTGCCAAACAATTAGCAAAATGTGTTTCCCTCTATCAAATATTCGGCCAGAGAATAGCCCGCTGAGGGACAAATTAGCAGATTAACCTATTTGCTGTAATTTAATGTGAAATGTAACATCGGAAATCACAAAGTTTGTGGCGAATATTGAAACATCGGCACTCTTTCAGGCTAGGTGTAAATTTAATATTAATTTTACTAGTATTATCTATTTATTATCCTTATTGCCGGAATAACATAATATGCAATTTTTTTACACGATTTAGGAAAAATATTATTCTCATTTGAACACGTTAATAACCTTAAAAAAACACGTTAAAAAAATAACTCGTTAAATATAACTTTAAATAGTTTCGTTGAAAATTGTTTAATTTTATGAGCAAAAAAACAGAGGATTTCATTAGTTTTTAATACAGTTATAAAATAAATTTAATTAAATCTACAGGCACAGCCACTACTTATTGTGATTTTAAAATTAGTTTCGGTTACAGGCGCGCTTGTTTATTGTTTTAGGGCAGTATAACAAGAAATACAGTTTACAGTTGACTTTGGGTGGATATTGGGTTGAAAGGGAACAAGGGCATTTCAAATCAATGGGTGAGTTTTTTTTTTTAAATAGATAATTGGGTATTTTCACAACCTTTGAATACCGTTAAAAATATGTGGGAAGATTTAAAGTAATTTTTTCTGATTCTGGTAACTAAACTACAAATGTGTAATTTAAATATTTTCATTCAAAATTATTGATTTTAAAAACCGCTGAATTCTAAACGGTTTCAACTGGATACAACGTCATTATGACATAGAAACTGCTGATGTCTGGTTAGACGGCTGTCGCCAACGTTGTCCGTATTCGTGACATCAACGCCGCCGAATTCGCGAATAAGAACAAACATCAAACAATACAAACATGTCGTTTTAGCAAACCGAAAATGGCACATTTTAAATCTTTATAGAAAATTTATTCGTTAACATAAAAATACCTTCATAACCATAATTTTTTTCGATAAAAAATATTGAATATACCTCAATAATGATTTAATCAATACAATTGACAGATTTTAATATATTCCAGAAACCAACAAACATTGCAGCAAAAATTCACAATACTTCATCAACCACAAACACATTCCGCGTTTTTATCAATGATCCATCGGTGGCAAGCCAATACTTGGCTCTCAAATAATAAATTGAATATTACCAATCAAAATATTTTTTTTTGTAGACTTATACTTTAAAATGGTGAACATAAAAATTTGAGATACTTTTGTATTCATAATGAATGTTTTCAATTATTGTATATTCCGCTTGCAATCAAACTTCATTAAGGCTGTATAACGTTATATTGTCTGGGGTGCTTTTTCGCGTGTGTTTTTAATAACGTTAATTGATTAAACGGGCCTACGCGAAAGAAATCAGTTTTATCCATGTTTATATGTATTTGTTTTGCGCTGCAGTTGGAATCGAAATCGCAACCTCCCAAATCAATGCATATTCGAATTATTATTACGTCGCGGCGTCGTCAGTATTTTGTGCTGTATTTTTTTTATGCAACACATACTCTTTCGACTCTTGTGATTAAACCATAAAATTTCAATAATTGATTAAATTACCAGTAAAAATATTCCGTTTACAAAAGAGCATTATTTTAAGTAAATATTATTCCTTTGCAAAGGTTTTTACAATTATTCTGTTTTACCAAAAAAATACTGACCTTTTTTTAGTGTACTAAAAGCCGGAATATGCTCTTCTTAAGCTTTCTCTTTAGTATGTATGCCCTTTGTATTGCCCTGTGGGCGTAGCTGACCCGCAAAGTAGCCAGACGTCACCTTGGCAGTTTAACGCTCAGCAGAATTTAATCCTTGCAAATCTTTAGCTTAACTTAAAACACACCGCATAGCTAAAATTACGCTCAGCCGCGTTGGTAAATCCCATATTGTTAATGGCCACTTATATATATTTTAATAAGCTGGAAGCGATAAAAAAATAATTGTGAATACTTTTACCATATTATTTAACCATTCCTCGAAATATTAATATGGAAACATATAAAACTGCTTACTGTGGTTTAAAGCCTATAAATCCACCTATATTTAACCGTTTATCCAATGTTATTAGTTTTTATAAATTTGGCACATTATGGCAAGCGAACGTTCAAAACGTTTTGTGAACTTGGCATAATTTGCCAAAAATTGTTTGATTGTAATTGTCTATCCAAATGAACTAAATAAATAACAAGGCTAGAGCCAAATTGAAACAGCTCATCGATCATTAATTGTTGACAGCATCCGTTAGAGACATAGATAATCGGATTATAAAAATAACAAGAGTTCAACATTCATTTTACTTTTACTTTTTTCATTTTTAATTTTGTCTGGAAGGCAATTATATTTGTTGTCCCCCCCCCCCTCGAACCAATGGATTGCTTGCCATAGTGAATATGTATGGTGTTTGAATGTATGTTATCGTGTTGCCGTTTAAAGTGTGTGTGTACTTAGGACGTTTTAATGAGTTCTGTATTTGTATGTATGAGTTTATTTTTTATTTTTATTATAAGGAGACCTAGAAGAGAAGAGATATAGAAGGAGATATTCATATAATTTTCTCAATTTTAACAGTTTTGTTTTTATATAGGTATAACTTATTTGTGGATATTCTAGGTTTGAAGTGAAATAGCTTTTTGATTACTTTGTTTTGTGTTACCTGTAGTTCATTTATATCTGTTTCATATGCGTTTCCCAAGATTTCAATCAAGTAGTTTAAATGTTAATGTACAAGGCTAAAATCAAGATATGTTTTATGTAACCGGTGACTTTAACATTGACATGAAAGTCAAGAATACCTACAGTAATAGACTTCAGAGTTTAGTGAATTATCTAGGAATGAAACAACTTGTGACCAAACCAACTAGAATCTCAAATACATCAGCAAGCATTATTGATTTAGTCATAACAAATCATTTTTACTTGAATGTTAATGTTATGGATACTCCAAAAATATCTGACAACGAAAACATATTAACAATATTTGAAACGACCACAAGTCCGAAGCCACAGGGAATACGAAATATAACTTATAGAAAAAAAATAACAATAATAAGGATACATTGTGTACAGCATTACAAAACAAAAAATGGATCTGCGATACCCAAGGAAATTTAGACGGAAAAGCCGATGAACTAGTAAGACATCTGAAAACAGTAGTAAATGAGCTAATATCTTTAACTAATATTATATTAAAAGATACAAATAAATGGTATACGAAATCCCTACATATTCTACAAAAACAAAGGGATACAGCCTATAAAGCCTGTAAAATACAATTCACTGAAGAAAGGTGGGAAACTTATAAGAAACTTAGAAACATGTACAGTACAGAAATAAAAGATACCGAAAATTCGTATATCAGGCAAAAAATAATTACCTCTCAAAGTGACTCAAGAAAAATGTGGACTACACTTAAAGAAATTATAAGCGGCAAACAGAGGGAAAACATTAAGGAAGTTCGGTTTCCAGATGGAGTTGAAGATGATACACTTAAAATAGCCCAAAAATTTAACACAAATTTTGTACTTAGTGTCGAAAACATAAATAAGAGTATTCCATTAGTCGCAGATACCTCTTCTCAATCATCGAAAAAAAGAGAGAATAAAAATATTTTCAGGTTTAGTAAAATTGACAATGAGTATTTAATGAAAATCATTAAAACAATGAAACCAAAATCATCGCCGGATGGAATTACTATAAGCATAATCAAAGATGCACTGCCAGCTATAGGAGACAGATTAGTTGCACTAATAAATGAATCTCTGACTAAGGGAATTTTTCCGCAGTCATGGAAAACCTCCATAATAACACCAGTGCCCAAAATAATAAATGCTAAAAATTTCGAAGACTCCAGACCAATAAATGGATTGCCTAAATATGAACAATTACTAGAATGCATTGTGAAAGAACAGATGAGTAAATTTATAGAAAAAAATAACATCCTAGTAAAAGAACAATCTGGGTTTAGAAATAAATATTCCTGTGAAACAGCAAAAAATTATGTGATAAATGAATGGAAAACGGCTATGGATCAGAAGAAAATCACAATAGCAGTGTTCTTGGATTTTAGACGTGCTTTTGAAACGATAGACAGAGAAAGACTAACAATGAAATTGAAGGACATAGGAATCCGTGCTAATGAATTGCAGTGGTTTATTGATTACTTAAAAAATAGAAAACAAAAAACCAAAATTGGAGATACTATCTCTGAAGAACAAGAAATCAACATTGGAGTTCCTCAAGGATCTGTTTTGGGACCGCTCCTATTTATTTTATATATTAATAATATAGTGAAGTGCTTAAAGTACTGTTCCATCAAACTTTTTGCAGATGACACACTTTTATATATTATAGCAAATAATATTGAAGATGCGTTGTCAAAAATACAAAATGAACTTAATGAATTATCTAAGTGGTTAAACATAAATAAATTGAAATTCAATGTAACTAAAAGTAAATTCATGGTATTAGGGAAAAAACTAAACGTACATACTGTCCTAAATATAGACAATCAAAATATGGGAGAAGTAAAAGAAATTAAATACTTGGGAATCATAATAGATAACAAGTTAAAATTTAACACTAACTTTTAAATTTTAAATAAAAAAATGGCGAAAAAGGTTAATTTCTTAAGTAGGATAAAAGGAAAATTGGACATTAAAACAAGGATATTGGTCTACAATACCACTGTAGCATCCCATCTAAATTATTGTACAAGTGTAATATTTCTAAGTAACAAAACCCAAATTAAGAGAATGGAAGTAATCCAGAACAGAGGCATGAGGTCAATACTGTGTTGTAGCAGGTACACCAGAATAAAAACCATGCAACGTCAACTCAATATTTTAAGTGTGTGGCAACGATTAGTTTATAATACCTTAGTGTTTATTTATAAGCTAAAAAATAAAATGTTACCTGACTATATGTCAAAGAATCTTAGAATTAATAGTGCAGTTCATTTATATCCTACGAGAAACTGCAACGATTTTAGGCTTCCTAAAACACACTTATCAGGAACACAAAACAATATTTATTTTAAAGGTTTTAAAATGTTCAATGAACTTTCGGTAATTGTTAAGGAAGCTAAAAGTCTTGCAGTTTTTCCTGGATTATGTCTCAATGTTGTGAAATCTAAATTTTAGTATGTAAGAAGTAAATAATATTGTAGTAGTCATAGAAATAATATATTAGGTATAAGATGTAAACTCTTATAACTAAATAAAATATACATTAAAAAAAAAAAAAAAAAAAAAATATATATATATATATATATATATATATATATATATATAGACGATTTTTAATTTCATTTGCCAACAGATATGATAACCGGCTAAATACGCTAATTAAGGGGGTGATTTTACCTTTAATATCTTGAATGTGCAATTTAAATGTTAGGTGTTTATCAATGTACAGCCCAAGATATTTCTCCTGTGTTAGGATTTGCAGGTTATAGCAACCATTCAATTTTAAAGGAATAATGATATATCCTGTTTTTTCCTGTAATGATATATCCTGTTTTTTTAATATTCATAGTTAGGTTATTTGATTAGAGCCAACTGTTAATTTTTTCTAGGTCTCTTTGTGCATTTTCTAGTGAGATGTATAAATCTTTACCCCAGTAGAAAATTGCAGTATCATATACATATAAAAAAAATCACCGTTTAAATCTAATTGGGTGATATCATTTATATAAATTTAAAACAGTAGTGGTCCTAGTATGGATCCCTGTGGAACTCTTTAGTTCATGGCCATCATTTATAACACAAAAAACTTACTACTGACATTTTTTCACATCTCCCTCTAATACCTTAATAATCTTAGGTCTTAGATATCTCTATCTCACCGCGGTCATGTTTGAAAATCTCTTGAAAATAAATTTTATATGATACTAATTTACGCACACGTCATACATGATAGTGTTTACCTCCTTTGTCTGTATAGCAAAGAGAAAGAAAGGAGATAACTTTGGGACAAAACTTGAAGTGACCCACGTTAGGTACATATAGTGGATTCTCATTTGGACGCTAGATGGCACTAGAACTCGTTACTACCGTAAGAATATGCACGAATATTTTAAAAAAATGGGTAGTTTTTTAAATCCTTTTTTTTATATTAATACTATTGCAGCATATTTTGGGAGGTCATTTTTTTTTTTTTTTTTTTATTTATCTATATAAAGTTTTTTATAAGTGGTTTTTCGATGCCTGTCTCACTAGGGTAAACCTGTGTCGAGACAGACATAGAGTACATCGATATATATACATATAGTTAAGTGAATATCAATAAGGGTAAATACAAAATATAAAAATAATACAAAATAATTTCAATACAATCAAAAGAACGATTGGGTTAATCCTGTTAAGATTGTGTTCATTATTAGTATCTGGGAAAATATAAATAGATCATTTTAATTAAGTTTGAATTTGGTCGTGTGTAAATAGTACTTGTTGTCTATGTGCAATTTGGTTTACATATGCTTGCAATAGTGGGACGCCCTGTGATTGCAATCCATTTCTTTATTTCGTGTTTAAATTTTGTCATTGTTTCTAATTGTCTGATCGTAGTTGGTAGTGTATTGTATAGTTTGCAAGCTATGTTTTTAAAATGTCTTTGTCCGAATGAGGTTTTAGCAAAAGGAGTTTGAAGAAGTTCTTTGTTTTTGGCTCGGGTATTGTGAGTAGTTTGTGTTGGTTTGTATAGTGATTTATTGTTCTGGTGTAAGTTGACCAAGATGGATCTTGCATACAGCTGTTTTATGTCCATAAAATTGATAGTATTGAAGATCGTATCAGTGCTGGTAGAAAGAGGAACCTTAAGGATGATTTTGATGATTAATTTTTGTGCTTTTATAATGGGGTCAAGGGCACTAGAAGAAGCATTACCCCAAGCTAGAATTCCGTATTCTATGTGTGATTGGCATAGTGAGTAATAGACTGATTTTAAAAGTTTAAGGTCAATAAAATTGCGTGTTTGTTTGAAAAAGTATATAGATTTGCGGATTTTATTCGTGGTGTTATGAATATGTTGTTTCCAATTAAGATTTGTGTCAAAAGTTATACCTAAATATTTAATATTGTTTACTTGTTCTAAGCATGGGCAGTCACAATTCCGGTTAAGAGATGAATTTTTGCATCTGTGTATTTTCAATTTCATTGACCAAAAGACCCCTGTATACGAGCCGCCTCTGCTCACACTACATAATTTGGATTTAACTTCTTACAATACGTCGCACATTCACAATACGACACATTACCTAGTAACCTAAAACTTCCAATAACAAACAAAAAATAACTCTAAAAGTTCTTAAAAGATATTCCCTCAACAGCTTCATTAACCAGCGACCGAATCTTCCTATGGAAGTCTAACTCCTATATGTCTTCCTTACTAAGTATTGCCTTCCGTATAAAGTCTGTTTTAAAATCTATGTACACTTTTCATTGAACTCCCTTTACAATTAGTATTCTGGTGTAAAATTAATTTCTTTTTAATTGTTGCCCTTGAGGTGATTTTTCACAAAAACGGCGCTCTACAAATTATCCAATTATTATTATTATTATTATTATTATTAGTAGGTATAATGGTGTCTTTCGCGAAATTTATTAGTTATATTCAACTCATTGAATGTGTTACAAATATTATTGTTGATATTTTGTTATGTATATTTTCACAAAGGGATTTTTTTTAAATACAAATGCAAGAGAATGTTAACAATTAATGGATACAATAAAAATTGAAACAACAATTGAATTTAATTGGCAATTTCTTGCACTAAATCTGAGCGCACAGTATTATTAAATCAACCCCACTCGGGTAGCCTAACAAAATGTATTCGTTAGGGTTTTCGGGTCAGGGGATGAAAAATTCAAATAACGCATGTTCGTTTTAAATTGCATGTGGGTTGTTTTTTTTTAAAGATAAATTTTACCGTTACGGTGAAAACGAGAGAAAAATAACAATGTTCACGTTTTAAAAAATACCGAAGAGAACTCTGATTTAACAGAGGGTCTAGCACAATGAAATCGATGACTTCACAATATCGGATCGATATCCATAACTACCGATGATTTTATAACGATTTCCCGAGTATGGTCGCTGTGTTTGATATCCAGACTGATAACGCGATAAATAAGAATCAATACTCAACACATGCGCAATTCTTTATGAACATTCCTAAACATCAGACGGCTACGTAAAAGTTAAAAATACTAATAAATTGACAATTTCAAAATTGAATATTAATCCGCGTTTACTTTTTAACACTAAAATAGGAGTTAATTAGTTCATAAGGTCATTAGTCATAACATAACTAACAACTTTTGTAACGGACGATGTTGACCACATTTTTTCAAAAATATGTTTTCACACCAACTCCACACCACTGGAAAATTCCTCACTCCCCGCCACTGCTTATTTGTATCCTGTTTCGGCCAAAATATTTTATTTATTTTATTTTCTAGATTCTTATATTCCATGAAGTGGTGAATCATTTAAAATTACTGAATTTAAAGTTAATGTTCTTTATACAAATAGAACGGCGTCATATGCGCCTCACAATTTTTACCTCATATGGGTTTATTCAAATATTACCTGGCTTTTATAGACTTAGAGGCCTTGTATTTTCTCGGTAGGGAAAAAATTTGTTACCTAAAAACCCTACTAAAATTGCATGTATCATCATCCAGCATCAGCACCAGCGGCGACCTACAGCGGCCATATACTACATACGTGTCTGTTTGTGTTGTGTTGGGAATGGGGAGGAAATTTTGGCTGCGCCCTTTTGTTGGAGTCCTTCCGCATTTGCCGTTGGGAGTAAGGAAAATCGCAGAAAACCTTACCCAGGAAGGAGCGGCCGAACGTCAACTTGAAACGTTTGCGGCCTTCAGTAACATCGGTATATGATGTCCTGCATTTTTGAGATGTGTGTGTGTGTGTCTGTTTTTATGTTAATATATACTTATGGGAAGATAGAAAATAAACATACATATACATACAAATTATAAAATATTATATAAATATATAAATAGATATATAAACATTATATATTTGGGAAGAAGGTCGGGAGTTTAGGAAATACCTACTGCTCGCTATTTGTCCGCGTCTAGTTCTGGTATGTGCCATATGTGGTCATGGTCCATGAGGATGTGTTTTGGTAGTCTATGTGTGTATCTGAATTTCAAGTCGCTCGGAGCATTGTATTGTCCTATTTCTCGTATTAGTTGATTTTTACTAAGTGTGAGTGATTTGTAAAAGCGTTCAGTCAGTCTGTGTGTGAATTCGTATAGAGTTGGAATTTGTTCTCGTTCGTGTAATCTCTTCAAGTTTGTTCTGAGTCTCGTGTTGTATGTGATTTTAATGCAGAGATTTTGAAGTGTCTGTAGATTCTTGTGGTCTGAGTGTGAGATGCTGCTCCATACGGGAATCGCATACGAGATTACTGGACGAATGAGCGAGTAGTAGACGAGGAGTTTGGTTTTGGGAAGTAGCGGACTCCGTCTATTGAAAATTGGCTTCATCATGCCGATCGCTTGTCGCGTGCGCGTGTGCATCTTCGCTTGGTGAGATTTCCAGTTGAGGCGGGAGTCCATGGTCAGGCCCAGATATGTCACTTCATCTTTCCATTCTATGCTGTGTCCTCCCATTTCGATGTTAAAGTCAGGTGTTCTGTTTACACGTTTTCTCGTGAACATGATGGCTTCAGTTTTCGCCTCGTTCAGTTTCAGGCGCCATTTTTTGTAGTATTCTACGAGCGCGTCGAGCGCCCTCTGTAGGTAAATAGCGGCCATATTCGCTTTCAGCGAGGAAACGTATAGTTTGACGTCATCTGCGTAGATAGACAGATTGCATCTCTCGTCTCGGGGGATGTCGAAGGTAAACAGAATGAAGAGAAATGGTCCAAGTAAACTTCCTTGCGGCACGCCTTTTGGAATCTCACGCATTGAAGATAGCACGTTCCTTATGAACACTCTGAACGATCTATTCTTTAGGTATTCTTGTATCAATCTCGTTAGGTATATGGGCGTGTTAGTGCGGTGCAGTTTATGCACGAGCCCGTCTATCCATACGGTGTCAAATGCCTTCTCTAGGTCGATGAGCGCAGCGGCGGTGAAGCGATGTTCGTTAAATTTTCTTGCGATGTATTCCGCTACTCTGGTGAGTTGATGGGTCGTGGAGTGCCTCTTTCTGAAGCCGAACTGCTCGTCTGGCAACGTTTTGTTGTCGTCGTGGTGTGGTACAAGCCTGTTGAGTATAATTTGTTCAAATACCTTGCTCAGCGTAGATAATAGGCTAATCGGCCGGTAACTTGTCGGCTGCGTTCTATCTTTATTCGGCTTTGCGAAAGGCAGCACGGTCGCCGATTTCCAAATCTGGGGGAAATGCCCGGTCATGAGGCAGGCATTGAACAATTTTGTTGTGTAGATGATGGCTTTTTGAGGGAGATGTTTGAGTAAAATGTTGTGAATTTGATCGCTTCCCGGCGCCTTGTTTGTTCTCAATCGCCTGATTGTGACAGCAATCTCGCTTGGCGTAGCAAAGTGAATATCTTCAGCGTTTGTCTGCTCCGCTTCCCTCAAGTCTCGTAGAGAGTCAGCTACGATCCGGTCCGTGGCCGGGTCGGAAAGGCCGTCTGTAGCGGCGTAGGCTCTCTCGAATCCGTCGGCGAGTGTTTCAGCTTTTTCTTGTAGCGAAAGCGCCGTCCCGGGGCCGTTCAATTTCTGTAGCGGGGGGATTGTGAAGTCTTTATGTCGCAGCGCGCTTGCCATTTTCCATAGGGAATTATCCTTCGGCGTGAGTGATGCGACTTTTTTGTCCCAAAGTTCGCGCTTGAGTTCTGCGATTTCGGTCTTGATTTCCCTCTGCAGGCAGTTATACGCTGTCTTGAAATATTCGTCGCGTGTGCGGTGAAACATGCGTCGCAGGCGATTTTTCTCCTTGATGAGCGATAGAACGTACTCGGGAAGCTTGATCGTGTATGGGTGTATTTCTTTGAGAGGAATGTGTGTATCTTGTGCTGTTTGAAGAATCTCTGTGAGAGTGCTTGTAGCTGCGTCGATTTCTTGTGGCGTGCGCAGAGTTCCCGAAGTGAGATGAATTCGTTCGTTGACTTCTTTTTTGAATCCTTCCCAGTTCGCATCCTTGTAATTGCGCTGTTTTCTGGGGGTCCTTGAAGTTGTGCCGCCTATAGTAAAGCTCACGGTCAGGTGGTCCGAAGACAGTTCGTCTAATGTGCGCAGTGGAGATATTGTCTTAACATTTTTCTCGAGTACTATATCCAATGTACTCGGATATCTAGATAGTCGCGAGTAGTACGTAGGTCTGTCGGGCGCCATTATCGAATAGGTATTTGTCTGCATGTGTGTAAAGAGCGTATTTCCGTTCGCATTACCTCTGTAGTTATTCCAGTAGTTGTGTTTGGCGTTCAAATCGCCTCCCATCACAACAATTGGTCCCAGATTGAGCAATTTATTGAGATCTTCTCTCACTAGGTTACTTTGGGTGCAGTATACGGAGATGATGGTATGCGCTCTACCCTCTATGGTGACTTCGATAATCGTGGCTTCAGCGTGCTTCAACTTCGGAGTAGGTATTCTTGTGGACGTCATAGATTGCCGAACGAATATTGCGGTTCCTCCGCCTGATCTTCCTTGTCGATCGTCACGATAAATCTCGAAACCTTGCACTCTCAGCGGTACGCTTGGATTCAAGTGAGATTCTGATAGGAGAATAATGTCGGTGTGTAATTCGTTTGCCAAAGCGAGCAGTTCGTCTGTCTTGTTGCGCACGCTAAATGCGTTCCATACGAGGACTTTCACCGTCTCGGTATTAGGCATCGAGGGTGTCTAGGAGCTCAATCAGGATGACGAGCTTGTCTGCTCTTGTTGCGCAGCGGGCGAGCTGTGATCGCATCCTCAGGAGGCCTTGGAGCAGGGCCATCAGGTCCAGGTTGTCATCTGAAGAGGTGGGCGCGCGAACGGGCTCCTGCTGTGGGCGTGGCTGTGGGGGCGGCGCGGTCTCGCGCTGCTCTTGGGCGGGGGCGGTGCCTCCGGCTACGTTGGCCCATGTGCGTCCATCCGTCCTCGGCTGAGGAGGTGGCCTGCTCGGGTTCTGTTCTGCCGGCGGTCGTTGGGCCCTTCTGGCAGGTCGCTGCTGTATTGAGGCGACGTATGCTACCCGCTTGGGGCAGCCTCTGTAGTTGGCGGGATGCGGGCCTGAGCAGTTGCAGCATGCGGCGGGCTCATCTCTTGTCTTCTTGGGGCATTCTGCCGAAGCATGCTCCAGTAAGCATTTTACGCACCTTGCTGTGTGCGAGCAGTTTCGGGACCCATGCCCGAAGTCTTGGCACCTGTAGCACTGGGTGCCGTGCTGTAAATGGTTGCTCCTGTGCTTCTGGAGGCGAATGCGGCAGTGGCACAGATATTTGACGGCCGCACGCAGCTGTCCCATGTTGACTTCCTTATTGAAGTGCGCTAAGTATAGGGGATACTCAATTGAGGCGGTCATCTTGACCACCTTCACTGCTGGGAATCCTTGTGATTCCAGATCTGCCTTTATTTCTTCCACTTCGACGAGCGGCAGGCCCTTGATGACGGCCTTTTTCATCTTTTCCGCTTCGGCCGTGAACGTGTGGAAGCCGCGAGCCTCCGCTCGCAGCCCGTTGGTAAGGGCGCGGTGGTCCTCCATCGTGCGCACGAAAATGTTAGCCGTGCCGCCCCTGTTGTATCTGAAAGTGAAGGGCTTACCAGCTCCCAGATGTCCTTGCACCGCAGCTGTGATCTGCGCGTGCGTCATGTTCCCCAGGGTCATCACAACCGGGGGAACGCGGTCTCTCCTGCCGGTACCTGCGGGAGAGAAATTATTATTAGTATTGGCACGCTTTATACGCGGCGCGCCGGCGCCTTCGCTTACCTCGGGCAACTCATCAAATCGGTTGCCACACTGGAGCGGTTGTGGTCCCCGTGGGGACATGGGCCTCTTCACGGGGTTGGACGGCCTCGTCCAGCCTCCATCCTGGGGGGCAGCCGTCTCCATCGGCTGCTGCGGTCTCGGGGGCGCCACGTAGGCCGACGCTGGGCCTATCGGGGGGCGCGTGGGGGCAGGACTGGGTCCTGCTGCCCAGGAGGGGCCTGCTACGGGCTCCGTCATCTCGGTGGCGTCGGGCGTCGTGGGAGCCGTGGTGGTGGATGGTCTCCGGGTCCTTGGGTCCTCGGGGCGGGGCTGTGGTGCGGGGACCGTATAGCGCACGGTCCCGGTCTTAGTGCGATGCGCAATTTGGCGAGCGCCGGGCGGTACCACGACCGGGGAGTCCTCGTGGTCAATGGGGAGCATCCGGGTCGGGAACATGGTCATCTGTGTCGAGCGGTGACTCCTCTTAAAAAGGGAGCACGTCTCAGGTGCTTGCGGGCGGTTTGTGGGGGCCAGCGTGGATCTTCGTAAGTTGAGTGTTTTGCGTGAAAGATTGCCTTGATAAAGGCAGTTGGGTGGGCGCGAGCGCCTGTTCAGTGGGCCGGCGGGATTCCTCCGGCCGGCAAAAGTAGCGGGGCCTGGCTGAGTGCACAAGCCAGACAAAAACGCTTGTGTGGTTGTGTCACAAACCACAAAAACGATCTCTCTATCTCTCTCCTCCTATCTCCTCTTTCGGCCAAAATTGCCCGAAAACTCTGACCCCGAAAAGCATCGATACCGTATCGCGCACGTACCCCGGCCGAGCGGTAAACCTACCCAAATCTACAGTCTTATGCGGACTCCTGTCCAGTACAACTTTTGTTTCTTGAAGATGGAACGGAATCAATTGATCGCATCTTAGATAAATTATTGAAGTCTATGGTTCTTGTATACGACGTATTTCAGTTCTAAGAGCTTAGTTAGTGCAACCCCATTCCTTAAAAAGCCAATTTTTTTTTAATAACGAACGACATTATCCAAAAAATTGTGCATGATGCCAGCTTATCCGACAACTTGGAGGCTGCGCTAAAAGCTAAAAGTAGCGGCTTTTGTCTACCGACTGTCGGAATATAATTCTAACCGTACTCGCAAATATCGACTGAATGTAGAAGACGGATTTCAAAAATATCATGTTGGCATACGGCTATTTATTATCCGTGCTAGATCTCCTGAACTTCTTAACATACCTATAAAACTAAAAAATAAAATAAAACATGCAATGACAATTTCTTGAAGAACTGAGGAGTGTGGTCGTTGAATACTATATAACCTTCTTTAGAATTTAAGATTATCAAATTCAACCGTCTGTTCCACTGAGACAATCGCAGCACAGACACACTCACACACACACACACACACACACACACACACACACACACACACACACACACACACATAATATTAAATAATATTAGACCGTAAAAACACATTTAACACCCCCCCCCCCTCTTCATCATAAAAACACACAGTGCTTGTTGTTTTTTATACTACCTTGTTCGTATTTAAAATAAATAAATGCGTAAATTTACCATTGCTAGGGATTTCATCTCTTCCTCACATTCAAATAATGCTGACGTCCTATAGGCTACAGGGATCGGTGCTGTCGAAAATTTTATCTGCACGTTTTGGAAATTCCGTTTTATTTTATAAAAACACTAATTTCTGTTGTCTGTGATGATGAATGAACTCAAATTAGCTTTAAATTGATTACAATCCCGTGATTTTTCACGGATCTGCTCTAGTACAGCGCAGGTAACAAAATTGTGCATAGTACCTTTGTGTTTTTTTTTTCCTTTTTTTTCCCAATTTATACATTTGACATTACAGTTTTATAATAATAAGAAAGGGAACCCACTAAGGCGCAGCCTGTGCGTGGGTAATATAAGTGTATACATTATATTTTTGTATCATAAAATTGTAAATCATAAAATTCCTTTAAATTTAAATAATAGATAATGGATAGTTAACAAATTAATGGATAATCAACAAATTAATTAATTAATTAATTAATAATAGAAAGTACACAAATTTATTATCCATAAAATTCCTCTAAAACTTTGGCTTTAACAAGATGCATATTAATTGTTCCTGTCGCAGTACAAGCGGTTACGATACCTATCAAATTTAATAAGGTTTAAAAAAATCTGTATTATGAGGTAGATTTCTCGCAGCCAGAAAATTCCAAGGGAGGTGACCAAGAGACATGAGTTAACATTGAAAAAATGTGATAAATGACATAATTATTTTTTAACAAAACTGACAAATTTGTATAAAACTGGTGCGGTTGCGTACTGACGATTGGTACTTGAACGAACTGTAATTTTAACGAGATAAAATGAATTAAGCGATCGTGTTTATTTTTCACAGGAAAATTAGGAGTGGGCAAAAGGAGGCATTTACCTTGTAAATGATGTTTGTTTCATTTGGAAATTCTGGTGGTTTCTGGAAGGTTTCCTGGGCACTGTTATTAGTTCATAGATGTACATCTAGCACCCTTGTTTCCACTACACGAACTGTTTTGTGATCACCACACGACAATATTTAATGTTTTTAACTTGAAAAAGATAATTTAATATGAGAATTCGAACATAAAAAATAAGACTCGCGTTGCTTACTAACGTTGTTCTTCTTTACTCAAATTTTCATTGAAGTAAGAATAAATCTTTCTAAAATTAAATTTCTCCTTTAGGAATGGAACAAAAAAAAGGGATAGGGTAATTTAGGTAGGAACTGGAATGTGGGATAATCATTAAACTGTTTCAATATTAAAAAGGTACTGATGTACGAAACTGGGTTAAACTCGTTAAATCACGGCTAAATTACTTATAAAGGTTATTCAGGTTTTTATTGAAAGACGTTACCTACTTAAAAATAACAAGCAAACTTCCGAGCAACAACGAAGTCTTGAGACGTCTAACTCAAAAGGCTTATAAAGAAAAACTCCAAACTCGCGTAAGTTTCTTACCCCGTAAATTTGCAAGTATTAAAAAGTAAAATTTTTTGGCGATATTCTCATTTTCAGGAATGAAACTCTTATATTGAAAATAAATCACGAGATCATTGAAGTGAAAAAATATATTTTTTAAAGTTTATGAAAGATAGCAATTATGTCATTTAAACATTTTTGTTTTGTAACCAAGTGCCAGGAGCTTAAACCAGTTCAATGTAGCATTTGGCAAGCACTTAGAAAGCACTTGGTTTAAGAAAATTTGTTTTAAAATTATCTTTCGATATAATAATTCATTTTTAAACTTTCTTGAACAAGTTAGTCTTACAGTTTTAAGACATTAGCGTGGAGGGGAGTTTTTTTAAAGGAGACACTGAGGTAAAAGAAAAGGCTTCTTATTTTTTTGTTTAAATATGCTCTGTGACATTAGCAGGTAATATAATATGTTAAATAAGGTTGACATAAAATGAAAAACTTTGATGCTTTTTGGGCTTTGTCAGCAGGTGGAGATTTTCTGGGCTATCAGGGGCAGTACACTGTGTCAGGTGTTGTGACTTGTGACTGCTCCAATTGCTCCTGCATAGGATCGGCCCTGGTGTTGCTATACTCACTTTGTATGTGATGCATTATAATCCAAATGGAGTTTTAATAGTTACACCGACACGAACTGTTCTTTCTGAAGGAACCCTTTTTGGGAGATCCAACTCCTTTGGTGTTTCAAAAAGGATTGATTTAATGAAATGCATTGTTGATATAAACAATTAACAACGTATCTTGTTCGAGTTGGTAATACAGTAAGTTACTTAGCACTTATGTTAGAAATCTGCATATTGGGGAAACTGTTATTGTTTTGAAACTTTTAGTGGATTAAGACGCTGTTCCTGATGTGATAAGTATGAATTTGAACTTAACTTATTTTGAATTTTGAAATAGTATAGAGTTATCGTTTTTATTAGTTTTTTAAGCTTTTCATCAGCAGAAGCGAGTAACTTTTTTCCAAGACGAAACTTTTTTTTTCGTACAAAGGCAGGAATGTTGTTTTTTATTTTTTATTTATTTATTTGTTTATTTGTTTGTTACAAAAATATTACAGCATAGATTTTGACTGTCCAACTAGGAAGGTCTCCCGTTCTAGGACAGTCAAATTGACAGTGAATATACTTAATGGTGAAATCACCGATACAATTTATTTTGAGAGATTACAAGAGTGAAAGCGAGGATACACGTAGTCTTTATATTACTATATTTTAATACATAATAGAATAAACAGTAAAATAATATGAAAATAATAGAAATAAAATTAAAATAAAAGAAAATAAAATTAAAATAAAAATTTAAATTTGTAAACAGAAGAAATAAATCAGGCGCTTGTATCACATAATTATCATACAATATTTTTTAACATCTTACTTTTTAACGTAAAATAAAATGAAAATAATAGAAATGAAATTAAAATAAAAGAAAATAAAATTAAAATAAAAATTTAAATTTGTAATAAAAATTTAAATTTGTGAACAGAAGAAATAAATTGTAATTCTGTATATAAAAAAATACGCTTTTACACGATCGCAACAACCCGAAGAAAGGTAACTCCATTGGTGGGTAGGTTTAAAATGATTAAAACATATAGCTTTTGTTATGTCAATGTTTTATTTTCAAAAAAATTACAGATTTACACATAATAGGTAAGAATGTATATTCTTTTGCGGATCATTGCTTCCACGGGAAGAAAACATCAAATCATGGGCTTTCTAAGAACAAGTATTGAGTTAAAAATAATCGAGATAATCGAATTAGAAAATTTGAGCAACAATAACTTCTCAAATTTTCAAGTCACTATAGTTAGGAATAGTGAATAATAGATTCTTTTATTGTCTACTGATGCCCGCACGTTTTAGTCAAAAATAACAACAAAGTTTTTATTACTTTTTTTTTAAACTAGAAGAGTATGCCATGACTTGATACTTTTTCACTGATAAATTATATATAGCAAGCATGGCGTAACATTTTTATTTTGATAATATTTTTTTATCAAATATGTATTGACATTTGAGAGGTGGGTATGGGTACCGCCGCCCCGGCTCCCATTTATTGGATAACCAACACCTCTGTCTCATTTGGGAGGCGGGTATAGGTACCGCCGCCCCGCAAACAATTTATTGGATAACCTACACCTCTGTCATAGGTTGCCCCAAGGGGTTCGCCTCATTTGGTCACTTAGCAGGGGTGCCCGGTTTCATAGGTGAGGTTTTTCTAGGTCTTGGCGGCGAATTTGTCTGCCTACTTACTGTGTGGTGGACTAGAGCAGAAGAGACTGGTTGAGGGAGACCATTTGACCTCTCAACCTCTTGTCAACTGAAAAAAAATCTTTCAATGAAATTGCTACTAAAATGTCTGACTTAATGCTGTTTCACACAGTATATTACACGGTTGAAGGTAAAGACACAAAGACATACTACGTTCCAAGGTCAACGTGCAGACTGGCTCTACGTATACAACGAGTGTAACCACGTGAAAGGTGGTGACGGGTGGTCTCTGGTACGCGGCGCGCAGGGTCGTCAGTTGATTTGACCAAATTTGACGTTTATTTTTTTAGGTTATGTTTCACTTGATTCGCGATTTTGTCATGTCTTGCGATCCTGAAAGCGAATTTGAGGACGATTTACTTAGTTTTACTATTTTTTAAATGAATATTTTCACAAAAAGAAAATTAAAAAATTGAGAAGAACGCTTTTTGTTCACGAACAAATACAAATGTTCTGAGAGTTCCATGCTCTGGCAAGGGAACTAGAATCTAATGAACGATTCTTCATGTACTTCCATATTAGCAAAGTGAAATATGACAAGCTTCACAGCATCATTGAATCTACGATAACATAAGAATTGTTTTTTTTGTTTGTTTTTTTTATTTTTTATGTGACACCTCACAAGAGTGTCCCTGCCTGTGCAGTGCACAGACAGGGGAACTATGTCACCACCCGGTTGGGCGGCGTTGTGAGGCGGAGTAAGGTAGGGGCTGTAGGAAGGGATTTGTTAATGCGGGCCTTGAAGAGGCTCGGATTATAGGAGGGAGGAAAAACAGATGCCGGTAGCTCGTTCCACATACGAGCCGACTTACACGAGTCGTAAAAACGGCCCGTTCTCATGAAGCCAACGTCAACCGTGAACGGGTGTTCAGTTCGTGTCCGTCGAGTTTCGCGCACGTGCACCGGTGCATCAGGAATCAATGCTGCTAGGTCCTTGGAGCAGGCTCCATTGAAATACCTGTAGAACAGACACAGCATGCCTACATTGCGTCTATGCATCAGAGAAGGCAATCGGTCTGTTAACAACGGATTGTCAATCAGACGGATCGCTCTCCTTTGCACACTTGTTTACGACATTTATTCTTTTTTTATAAAATGCCACAGATTATGTCACTGTCATTGCCTATTTCCTATTACAAGTACTTATAACTAACAAAATAACGGTTTTAAAACTTAACCCACTAAACAATAACAAATTCAACACGAAATTCTATTGGTAATAAACGGTATGATGAAATCGATAGTATCATAATGCCGAGTACCTACTGAAATAATCTTTGAAGAAAATTATAAAATTATGGAATTCGATTGGGGGTCAGATAAAATTATCTTTTTTACATCAGAACATTACAACCATAGAAAATTTGGACGACTTTTTATATTTTTGGATGATAGTGATTCCTATATCGCCAAATAAATTTTTGGCTATAATGAATATCACACATCAACCAATATAGGCGTGGTAGTTTATATCGACAACTTTTCACTTTTAATACTTTTCTTTCAAAATTTAATTAATTTTTTTTAATTATGTAATTACTTTAATTTTAAAATAATATATTTTTTAATTTACAATTTAAGGTTAGTATCAAAGATATTAGAAGAACGAGATATGCTATGTTGGCCGCCGGACCGTAGGCGGAGTACTACCTAATTAGGGTACTTTGAACGGTATCGGGACGTGTACACACAGAAATCTGTTCTATGTATTAGTGCGGATACCTTAGCGTAAGCGAAGGTGTGCAGTAGTATTGGTGAACAAAACCGGCGACACTCGGCAAAGCAATTCCACACAGTATGAACTGCTCATAGCACATCTCGTTCTTCTAATATCTTTGGTTAGTATTAAACAACAATATTTTCGATGAACAGGCATTGCCCAGTTACAAAACTAAAGTTGACCAGGCGGTAATGTATTCACTCTTTTATTTCAAATTATCCTCGACGTACGTTCTACTTTTCATATTATAAATGTCTTTGTGCATATATCCAATAAACTATTATATTATTAAGCCTAATATGTTAATTATAAGTTTTCTGTATCAATAAAAAAGTCTTCAAAAATCAATTCTTGGTACCAGAGAAAGACTGGCAGTTTTCAACGGTACAATTGCCATTCATTCTACGGGTATAATGGGAATAATATTGAAAAGAATGATATTATAGAATACTTTTATTAAATTTCAACACAATATGAAGTTAACGATCATAGCGATCTTTATGTGGTTGTTGTGTCTTCTGCACCTGCTCCTCCAGCCTACCGCTACCTATGGCGAGCTGCTGAAGAGGACTGCTTCATTTGTGGCTGATCGCAAATTAATTTCTATTAATATCTGATCTTTAATAAATTCATGTCAAGCCAGCTGCTGTTCAATCAACTGTCAAATCAATACGTCTAAGTAAACATAACCTTAAATGCATAGATAATACCACTCACAGGTGTGAAATCTACTCGGTGGAGACCTGACAGCCACCCCGTCCTTCTGCCACGTTCCATCGCTGTCCAGATCGGCGCAGCGATGGAAGCGCGGGTTTGCGTTGCGTATGACAAGTGTGTTTCTAAAGCATTTATTTCCATTTAATGTTTGAGTTGTAATTAGTCCTGATATGGGAATGCGTTGCTTATGTAGCGTACGTCAACCCAGTATGATCCTACCTTTATGTAGTGTATCGTATAGGCGATCGTGCACGGCCGGAGACAGCCGAGGTTTGACGAACGCTTCCGACACTGCTCGGGGAACGCGGGCAGTGGGACGGACGGGAGGCGCGGGCATTCGATTCCTTCCATGCAGCTGGACTGGATTGTACTTTTAACAACTGAGTTAACAATAAACAATACTTTGTATAATAGAACCTTTTTTATTAAAACAGTAAGAACATTACACTTTACAAGTTTAATATTGCCAAGGAATATGCATAAATTCCCTTAGTGCTCATTCGCTGAAAAGATTTATGCAAAATCGAGTTATTTCAGACAATAACTCGAAAAATACTCGTATTATAGATATGACACAGTGCGTTTTCGTCTCGAACATTAATAGGCCGTGGAGCAATTTTACAGCTTCGTTAAGTCTAATCAGCAAAATTTACACGATATACCCTTTCAGTCTTATTCATAATAAATAATACCGAGGGATAAGAACGGGTTAGTAAAAAACCTTACTAACAATCAGGCAGTATTAGTGGCTGACAGATTTCTAAACCGCCCGACCGCCAGGATTAGAGACGTATTACGATCGTATTAAGACGGAGATCGCGGACTTTGTCAACAATCTGGTTGATTTGACAATAGTCGATCGGTCGCGCAAAGAAAATGTAAAAAAGCAGTTATACCCATTTGCTGCACTATCAGTGGAATATTAAAAAAAATCGGTTTACGCACAATCGAATTGGTAAAATTTCGAAGCAATTTAAAACAGAAATGACAAGCATTTAAAATGACATCGCAAATATCAGAAGCGTGAAGTTAGCAAATAAACGCGAAATGCGAAAATGACCTTATTTTTAAGGATTGGAACAAAGTTATGCCAGTCTAAAAAAATCTTTTATGACCATTATTATGAGTAAAGATTTTAACCCGGGCAGTATACGGCCCTCTTGACCGTATAGCTATACCAACCCTGCAGCGGCGTATTAGGGAATATTTATAAGAAAGACTGTGTATGTTTTATGAACAAATCTTTTCGACTGTAATTTCGCTCAAATATACGAAAATGCGTCACTTGACAAAACACTTTAGACTATTTTTTTAAACTTATGGTTTTAAGTTACCCTTAAGTTAAACTTAAATACTAGTCGAAAACCCTCAAAACCCATTATCTCATAAATGATACCTGTAGAAAAGTGGAAAACATTTCGTATATAGTTTAACAACATATTTGTTCTCTAATGGATCCCGTTTAAATATTCAGTAATCCGAGGATTGCTATACAAATAATAAATTCAGGATTTTAATTAAGACTTTCCCGCAATGCCTGATTATGTTTTACGAACGTTAAAATCAGACAAATAAATCGAATTCAATTAAGTATTCAGGATATTGATTTAATTTAAATGATTAAACCCACGGAACCGTTTCTTTAATGCGGGTCAATTCCCAAAGCCACTTTTATCCGCAGCAAAAAGATTATAAATAAACACCCGAATGAACGTAGCCTTTCAGATTATTTTAAAGCATTTTTTGGTTTTAAAACTCACCATAATTTGGTTATTAATAAACATTTGTATTGTTTACAACTTTTGATCCAACGAAGTTTCGGTTGCGACAAGTTTCGTCAGTAAACGAGTTTCGGCCGCATAGTCGTAAATACCAGACTTGTTATCCATTCGGGATATTTTTAAATGCCTCGTGGCGATACGTCAGCTAAGTATCTCTCTCTTAATCAATATTATTTATATTTCAAAGACCGTGCGTTTTTCAACGGAAAAAGTAAACAAAAATATATTCACATAGGTACACATAGTCATGCAAATTAATAGATTGCTTTGAATAAACTATGACATCAGTCGCATATTAACATAGACCACAGAAGGGTGCATATAGAAATTACTAGACCGGTAAAAGCAGGCGTAGGTTTGCAGCGATGTCCATTGTGGGACTTTTCTGCGCAGGATCTGAATGTTCTATCTTAAACGAATTGGCTGGCGTAGCGACGCTAAAATTGAATAAGGTTGGTAAATTATAACACATCTGTAAAAGTTTCTTACCAAATAGTGTAACACATTAAAATTTGGAAACAAGCCCGAACTTTTGTTTTGTTTCACTAAATAAATAATTTTACATTATTGAAAAAAATATATTTAAAGCTCTTTATACGTTTTTTACACCCGCGTGTCAGGTAATGCGGTCCCAGACGTGATGTCATCGTTCTAGTATCTTCTATCTTTTTGATTTTGATACAGTGTGAGGGGGACGAGAACAACCGTCGATGATGTCCGCCAATCTTTCTGTGGATCAACTATACGAATCATACTGAGAATATATTGTATTATTTATTTGAAAACACGATATTATGAGTTTAAATCATTTTTTTTGTTTCTAATTTTATCTTCGTGTTCATTAGAGGTATTTAAAAAAAATACAGTGTGTAGCAAGCCTACGCACGACGGAAGTGAAACTTTTAGTATTCTTCTCTCTCTCTTTTCATTTCATTCTCTCTTTTTTTCTGTCTATTGACATATTTATAAGTAGCATGTGATAAAAAAAATTAAAAGTTATAAAAATATGGGTTTCGAACCCGGGTCCTGCATAACGAGTGTCGAACGCTCTGCCTTTAGACCGCGAGGAGAGGTATCTCGCGCGACGAGAACCGCGTATACAACGTGTACTCCTCAATTGACTTGCCCCCGCAAATTTTCGTTTTCAAACACGGCAAATGAATAATATCACATAACGTCTCGTTAACGCTTTATATAGGGTCGAATCGAAGATATATCGGCAGTGTGAAGTCATATCAGCTGTCGTTTTTCAAAATATTTCCGTATATTTGTCCGTTTTGGAAAAGATCTATCGAGTTTTAACAGTCTCATACCCGTATGGAGTCTGAATTTGAAAAACATTTCTAAATTTTGAAAAACTCACTTACGGCTGTGTTTGTTATCGGCCTTGATTAGTAATTTTAATGATTCAAAATAAAAATAATTAATCAAAATACCGAGCGACTCTACCGGCTCGATTTGTAAGCTATATTTCGACCAAAATATCATATAGTCAAAATATCTAAAAGTCGCAGCACGGGAAAATTTTATCACTTTTCCTCGTATTAAAAAATCACAAAAAGAAAAAAAAATAGTTAAAGCGGGGATCGAACCTCGGTTCTTCACGACCACAGTCGGGCGCTCTGCCTCTAGACCGCGAAGCTGAGTTTGGAGAGTGACCTAAACTAGGTATATAATATTAGCTAGGCTCCTATAGCGAAATGATCACGGTTTTTCGTGACGGTCATGAGTCGGTTTTACTCCAGTCCTCGAAATTGCATGACGCGCGTAAAGAAGTTTCACTTCAATATATTATAATTAATGCTTTATTTTTAAAACGCAGTATTAAACCCAAACATAAGTTTGAATGTACTAATTTTCTTCAGTGTATTAATAGAATTTTCGTGCATTTTCACAGATATACTGGGTACCCCAGTAAGGACACATTATCCTATATAAAAAAATGATAAATAAAAAATAAAAAATAAAAAATAAAAATAAAAAAAATATCTAGAATATATTTGAGTAAGAAAACACTCCATAGCTCAATACGTGCATCTGTTGTCAACACGTGATCATAAAATGTAACAAAACACAGGCAATTCCGTGTTGATTATGTTATAATCCCTAATTAGTCAGGATCGGTGTCAGATTACGCGTGTGATTTCACAGATGCTGAGGAAGGGAGATAGGCAGTGGGATGCCTCCTGTATCTCCTGCCTCCCTGGCCTCCCTGGTAGGGGTCATCCATCATGCGCTAATACCAACACGTCATCTCTTCTTCCCTTTGTAGAAAAGGCTTAAATTGTTCACTTGAATAATGCCCAATGAATCTGACGAATGAGTAAGATTATGGAAATGCGCTCTTACAAATATTATAAAGAATTCATATTTTACTAGCGACGACAAATTGATGAAAAATCAGGGGATATTGAAATTGTAGATTTTGTGAAGCTGGAAGAATTTTTCAATATTTGCATCGGGATTCATTCATTGCCTTTTACAAATAAATATTTTCAATTTTCTTTAAGCAAAATATAATTATAGTTTTTGTTGAAATTTAAGCTTTCGAATGAATCGTTAGTAAACTTGAAAAATCATTTGTCAACAATTTTAACAAAAGAAATACTTATTTCAGATAGCACCCTTGATGTGATTTTGCACAAAAATGGCGTAATACAAATCATTGAAATATTATTATTATGGAATTATTTAAACGTTTGAAAAAAAAACCTTTTCGCTGGTCCTAATTGTTCCCACAATTGTTACAAATTACAAAATTGAAAGTTCATTGAACGCGAATAATTTTACGCAGGAGCACGCAGAAATATTTCACGTCATAACAAACAACTAAAATTAGTATATTTGATAACATTCAATGGTCAAAGTTTTTTTCTATCGTTTCCTTTGAGTAGAATTAAAATAAAATTGTTAATTACTTTACAAAAAATACAACCATAAACTACTTATGGTTGTATCACATGTATTTTTCGTCAGAAATGTATGAAAAAAACTTTTTTCAAGTACCTAAGATTTATCTGTGACAGTTTCCTTTGACATACTTTTCTCTCTCTCTCTTATAATATTATTATTATATTAAAATAACAAAATAAAAACTCTTTTGCGCTACAATCGACCGTTTCTAGACTCCGTTTCGCCAAGCGATTTTGATGCATTTTATCTTATATTCATGATGATCGCACGGCAAAAATTCATACATTTTTGAAGAAGAAGAGTCAAACTGGGTCTATGATAAAGCCATGTTGTAGGAGAGAGAAAACAAATAGGCACTACAAAGTTACGACTCTTCTTATGCGTTTATTGCCATTTTTTATGTTAATTCCGCAAAACAGTCCCAACTGTACTGAGGGGTATTTACAACGCCTATATCATTTCAGTCACGGTGACAACTGCAACTGTTGTCAGATTTTTTTTTATTATCGGATTCGTTTGACTTAAGGTTCCCGTGATCACTTAGTCCAGGCCCATTGTGCTGTCTCCCATTTTACCTCATTCCCTTAACAGTAATCCGGCCCCTTTTCTAAACTTCACCAGGGTTTTCATTGTCAAGTGGTGCTTTCGCCCTTTTCTTTGCTAGTCCATCAGCCTGCAAATTGCCCTCAATTCCTTTTTTTTTGTTTTTTTTTTTTATTTTTTATTAATATCAATAGCAAAATTTGTACATTATGTAGGTTTAAAGTATAATATAAGTATATTTTTTGTATTTTTTTCACAGTCCTCCTCACTAGGGTTTCCTGTTCTGAGGCGGCCTGTAGTTTTTCTTAAATTTTTGTATTTAGTTTTGTATTGTCTTTACATTGTCTTCATAATGTTTGTAAGTTGATTATTACTTTGATCTCTAAGCCATGTTTTGACTTTTGTTTTAAATATACTCATTTCGTTTATTTTTTTGGTTTCATTTGGTAGAGCATTGAACAATTTTATAGCATGGAATTTATTATTTCTCTGTCCAAAGGATGTGTTCAAACTGGGAGTAATCAGGATATTTTCGCTTTTTGCCCTGGTTGTGTATTTATGTTGGGCAGTGGAGTATTCGGATATGTTTTTTTTCAGTTTAAATAAAATATTTTTTGAATATAGTTTCTGTACATTGTAAACATTGAAGTTTTTGAATATTTCTTCTGTCGGAGTTCTAAGCGGAACTTTCAGTATAGTCTTTAATACTCCTTTTTGTGCTATATTGAGCTATATCTTTAATATTAATTTTGTGCTATATCTTTAATACTCCTTTTTGTGCTATATCCTTTATGTTCCATCACCAGTCTGGAGTCTCATCGGTTACTTTGAAGTGACATTAGAGCTGCCTGGCTATCAGAGCATATGCCTATGTTCTTATGCCTATGCCCGATACGTATGTTGTCCTGTGCACAAGCTAAGATGGCCTCCATCTCAGCTTGAAATATAGTGCATTGTGTTCCTAGAAGTATACTAAGTTCCCTCTTGGAACCCTATAAACAGACCCCGGCCCCTATTCCCTCCTCCATATTGGACCCATCTGTGAACCAGATTAGTTCCTGTTTGTGGGTAGGGCCTGGAACCGTGTCCCACTCCTCTATCGTGGGGTGCATCACTCTAAACTGCTGTCTGAATAAGTATTGTTTGCCGTCTTGCCACATTCCAGCTGTTGGACGAATCGCCCTAAGTCTTGTTCCGATCTCCGTGTGACTGTTTTTGGGCAACTCACCTCAGTCAGAAATGGTATAGGCTTTGTAAAAACGCTGCCCGGAGCCCATGGGTCTACGACCTTAGAGTATGTTATTACTCTAAGTCTACGACCCGATTGGGGAGCGCTGAGATTAAGTGGGGATAGAAAGAAGTTGAAACAGCTGAAGTTTGGGTAGTACCTACCTAGCTACCAAAGTAACAAATAACGTTTTGATTCTGAATGGTGTTATTTCACGAGGGAAACACTGAGAGCATCTACTACTCTGAGAGTATTAAATGTCTGAATGTTCGGCATACGTTTGGCGTGTCTCCTGCTTTTGTACTGGCGGTAATAATTGGGAGCGAATCCATTGGTAGGACAAACACGTTGTTCACATCTGACCTTTGTGTTCCAATTGCTACGTCCGAACAAAGCCGCACAACGCACCGAGCAGCTTCCAACTAGCAAATAAATAATAAAGCAGTCAAAAGGGAAAAAGTTAAGCAAATGAATTATTGTTACTATGATAGCTTATTCGGGCCTTCCCATCAAAGGATTAGTCCTTTGACGGACGGCTTTTTTTATAAATGCCATTATTATTTTCGCAGCTGGTGTATTTCGAACAGAAATACTTATAATAGAACAATGAGCAACGCCGTCAAAAGGGTTAATCGCTTGAAAGAGTGACTAAAATACATTAATAATATTTATTTATTTATAACATTTGTTTACAGACTATTATCCAACAATACACAGTATATAGCATATAATACGAACTGAAAAACAGTAGCAATTAATGAAGAGAGTGGTAAGTACCTAGTTATACATTAGATACACCTGCATAATGGCTGTTTTACATGACACCTTTTTTCATCCAGTTTGTCTAATCGGGATAAAAAAAGGGACGCCTGCCATCTGTCACTGTTTTACGTAACTATATTACGCGAAAATGTTTCATATATATATTCAGTTTTATTTTTAAATATTAGTAAAATATCTATTTATTACTGTTTGTGAATGTGTATTATTAACGTTAGGTATTGTGAATTTCGCGTGTATGTTTCACATTTTGTTTCTCTGCCATTTACCTAACTATATTTTTGTTTTACATCACTACATTATGTAAAAAAATTAATTTTATATAAAAGTTAAAGTATTAATACAATTTGTATTTATTACTGTTTGTGAATGTGTATTACTGTTAGTTTTGTAAATTTCGCGTGTATGTTTGATGATTTGACATTTTATTTGAGGAAATAATACAATGTACATTTTGAGCGCGCTTGTGGTGATTTTGCACAAAAACAGCGCAATACAAATCATCCAAATATTATTACTATTAATACACGAGAACTTTACATACGTATCTATATTTAACTCGTAGAATAAAGAATATCTATGTGTGTTAACCTGATATTGTAACCTACTTTTTAAATAATTAATTAAATTAAAGAAACAGAGTAAGTTGTTTATTTATGATTTTGAGAGATGTTGTTTTGGTAGTTCCACCTCATATATTATACGAATATCGTACCGATCAAGATACGAAGATCAGGTGGGAAATATAAAATCATTATGAGTATATTACCTATAAAATCATTATGACGAAGGTTCGAAGACGAACGCATAGACAAAAACATCGATTGGGTAATGACAAAACATGCAAATGACAGTGACATATGATTGAGATCTATGGTTATGTTCAAGGTGTTACCACTTTATGACGATTTAGTACCGTCTCAAAATATTATTTCTTCTCTAATGGCAAATGTCAATTTGAAATCCTAAGTATGATAATAATGATCGTGTAAAGCGAATAATGTTTGTGTGGGTCCCGATTAGGAGATCGGTATGAAAAAAAGTATGGTGTAAAGCAGTCATAAGGTTGCACAAAAACAAACATCAGTAATATTATGATTTCTGAGCAAGGTTTTCATTTAATGGATGATTTATGCAATAAGTGTTCTGATTTTTCAAAATTCAAAGCACCAATTTTTCAATACCGTGTACAAAGCGTTTTGTTTTATTTTATTTATTTTTTTTTATTCTTTATTTTGGCTTTCACCCATTAAGAGTGATCTTGGCCATACATTACAACATTTTTCTTATTAATAAATACAACAAATTACAGGATAAAATTGACATGATTGACAAAACAACATTGATAAAACAACATAACATAACATAAAGTAACATAAATAAACCAAACATAACATAAACGTAACATAAACATAACATAAATATAACATAACATAAGCATAACATAACATAAACATAACAAACTTAAAATAAACGGTACACAGCTGGTAACAGTAGATTATCACAAAATTATAAAAATAGGAACCTGTGTACAATATAAGTGGGCGCTTTTCGTTATTAAACCAAAGATTTTTCTAAAATTAGTAGCGTTTTTTAAAAATAGAATTATGAAATGGGCAATCTTATAAACAAACACAGCATATGGGAGTAAACAAATGTGATTATAAAACATAAAGAAAAACATAACACAAACATACTATGAACATAACATAAACATATCATAACATAAAACTAAATGTGTTATTATGTTTTGCCAGGTCGATTTTAGTTCCTAATTAGGCAGATTGTCTGTTCTAAGGAACCAAATACTCGTGAAAATGCCAAAATTATGTTGCAAAAAATATTGTTGTTGTAATATAGTCACAATTGGTTTCTTTGATTAGTTCGGTTTACTAAATGCATAATGCATGCTGTGTATCTAAATTATTTACATTGATTTGTTTTTATATTTATAAATTAACACGAAAAATTCCCTTTTTTGCCCTTATGACTGCTAAATTTAATTGTTTATTTGCTAGTTGCGTTGTGCAACTTATTCTGGAAGGTGCTAATGATCTTCCAGGAACATAATGTGATTTTATTTTGTGCAGGGTAGGAATTTTTCTTCGTATGAATGTTGATTACAACATTGAATATATCACTAGTTATATTATTATCTGATCATTATTTTGTAATCTTTTTTAACATGTGTTTTATTTCCACGAACCTACTCGGATTGGTGTCCCTACAGAGTATACTTCAATAAGTAATCTCAAAGGCGTCCATATAAAAGTATATTCTAACAACTAAAAGAACCACACGACATTGGACCGAAGCGAGTTTAAAGGCGAGCCACTTTTATTTGACGGTTAGATCTGTTTGAACTCGGTTATTTATTATTCAGAGTCTGTACTCTAAAACTAAACAGACACAGGTTGTAAGTTGTCAAGAGGCTTTTGGAATCAGGTTTATCTAAAACTTTCCAATAAGGTGCACCCCTAAATTTTATTTAGTAAAACATTGGTTTCAATAAATATTACGCAAAGTATCTAAAACGTACATAATGTGATTATCGGAAGCAGCGAACACTCTCGACTAAAAGTTCTATTATAACTCAACACAGTGACAATTCAACACACTTTTAAAAAATGCTATAAAGTCATTGGACACGATGAAAAAAAAATTTACCTAACCTAACCTACTTAACCCAGTTAATCAAGTTTTTGTTTTATCACTTTTTATGACTTTATATAACTTTTTAAAGATGTGATGAATTATCATTGTGATGATTTATCCGGTCATCGATATTTAAATATCTTACTCCACAAAGATTTTTTGGATCACATATTATTTTTCAATTTGGGAGGCGGGTACGGCTACCGCCGCACGGTAACTATTCGGATTTAAATTTTAGAAAACAAACAAAAATTTAAATAAATAAAATAAGTTAATGTGTGTTATTTTGAATTATATGACCAAACATAAAAACGCAGTACCTTTGCACAATGACAATCTCACCCTACATGCCGCTTGTACCTAGATATTCAGATCTGGTCACAAAACACTGCCAAAGCCAATTCAAGAAACGTTTCAATTATGAATGGTGGTCTTACACAAGGGCGTTACTGAAAGTATCTTGCACTCATATATTCCTCTTTTTTTTAAATGATTGTGAAATAAAACAAATTAATCAAATAATATTATTTGCGAACGCCGGGATTTGAATTCGCGACCTTCGGATTGCTAATCGAGAGTCTTACCCCTCGAGCGCGGAGGCCGTCGATATAGAGTTCGAAACATGCCTACTGACAACTTCTTTCCATATGGGTTTTTATAGTGTATTTTTCTAATGCACACTATGATATGATAACAAAATATATTTATTATATCATTAACACTAAAAAACTTGCCATTTATATTTAGATAAACGTTCAGATATTGTTTCCCGATTTTAATTTTAATCCCCTCAAAATATATTTTAAAACCTTTAAATTTTAAGTCCAACAGGATTAACGCATTCGTTAGTTAGTCGAATATTTATAATTCCATTTCAAACCATCCACTGGCTTAACAAAATTTAATCCAAACCATTAAAATAAATTGTAGTACTAATGAGTCATGCAAGGATTCACATTTGTTTCGCTGTTATTTAGTGTCGCAATAATAAACAATTTTTAAATAATTCAAAAATAATTTTATAATCAATTTATACAATTTGAAAACAATTTTATAATATTTTCAAGATATCGTTTCCTTCCTAGTGAAATTGTCCACGTGTCCAAAAACACCCCTTCATCATTCCATCCTACCCAAACTACCCCTTTCTCCTAGGTTCTAAGGAAGGGGTTGAGGCACCTTTTCGAGAGTAAAGTGTAAAACAGATTTCTCATGGAAAATTGTGTGTCGTATATTTGATAATACCTATAATAATAATGATAATATTACTTTGTAAAAAAGTGTAAGTTGAACGTTTTGCAAAATGACGACCAACCAGTAGCGTAGCGGGTTCTATCTCTACTAGATTAGTATCATTGA